>NW_024582566.1:797119-804559 GCF_018398535.1 Haplochromis burtoni
GTCATTGTATGTTTCAGTTACAGTAATACGTGTGCAGCAACATGGGCTTTCAATTAGGACAACATGGTGCAGTGGTTAGCACTGTGCCCTCACAGGAAGAAGGTTCCTGGTTTAACTCTCCTCAAGCACAGGTTTCCTCTGGGTACTCCAGCTTCTTTCCACAGACCAAATACATTAGGTGTATAGAATACGGTGCTATATGAAAATGAAGACTGTCTATGTAAGACCAGAGAAGCACTCTGTAAATGCCGCTTTGCTGCAGCAGTGAAGGCAGAGCCAGCTGATCCTGGTTCTGTTTACAGATTTGAAAATTCTGCACTGGTCTGAAGACTTCGACCACCAGTGTGTGGATGTGTGTGTGGATGTGTGTGTGTGGATGTGTGTGTGGATGTGTGTGTGGATGTGTGGATGACCGAATGTAGTAAAGCGCTTTGGGGTCCTTAGGGACTGAGTAAAGCGCTATACAAATGCAGGCCATTTACCATTTCGACAACAGTGAATGTTGTCACTAGTTGTTATTATTGCCATTAAAATGAGTGTCTAATATTGTAGGCTATTTATCTTACAGTGTGAAGCTCCGTGAGTGGCAGCTGTTGTGAACTGGAGCATGTATTTGGTCTGTGGAAGGAAGCTGTGGGTGTTTGGAAGCAGCATGTCTTTATCCTGTCTTCCTTCTCTCTCCCTGACCAATCACAGCATATGGCCCCGCCCCTCCCTGAGCCTGGTTCTGTCTTCCTGTTAAAAGGGAGTTTTTCCTTCCCACTGTCACCAAAGTGCTTGCTCATAGGGGATTGTTGGGTTTTTCTCTCTGTGTATTATTGTAGGGTTGACCTTACAGTATAAAGCACATTGAGGAGACTGTTTTTCTGATTTGTCGCTGTATAAATAACATTGAATTGAAAACTGCTGCTGCATGCAGAGTGGACTGTGGACCCATCCCATTTAAAGGTCACACCCAGGACACTGGACCAGTCAAATGTCACAACTTTGATTCTCTTTAAGCCAACATGGTCACCATAACTACATATTTAAGGAAAAGCATTTCATTGTGAAGCTTGTTTGGTTTAACAAATTATATGCTGGGACATATTGCACTGGAGCAGGTAACTGATTACACAGTTAGAGGTTTGATCTGCAATAAAACTGTAAAGCTCTTTATACAAGACTGAGATATTTTCATTTTGCATGTAGCCACACTTCACTACACCTATGCACACCTTGCATACAGCTGTATTGTAATAACACGTGAGTTCCCAGAATTAGAGTTACACTAAGTATTCAGCGTGATGTGAGACGCTGACGAGTCACAAGTATAGATCTGCACCATCGTCCTGCTGACTGTCAGCTCCATGTCTTACTGTTGGTGTTGTCACAGAGCGACAGTGCTGAACAGACTTCATGGGGCCTGATCCACTGCTGATTATTCATCACAAAACAATCACATCATTGTTTGTCATACTTTTCTTACTTTCAGTCAGATGATAGAGTTTAGTTTTAAGTGATCTTCTGTCCATTGTGGGGGACAGTACTGATCAGAGACATTGATTGACCTACTTTCTGTATGAGGGCGTGCAGACTGATAGCTAATGCTAACTAGTCCTTTCCTTGTTGAATGTAGCAAAGTAATCATGACAGAAATGAGGAGGAATGGTAACAAAACTGTGATGAGTTATTGCTCTCTGCAAAAACATCCCATTCCAGTATAATGCAGCTGACCCATGACAGCATTTATTGTTGTCAGAGTCATCACAGCGTGTCCCAACAGCACAGACCTGTCAGATCAGCCCACAGCGTGTATATCCACGGAATGAAAACCATCTGCTTCCTGGCTAATGCAGATAAAATATTTGAATGCATGCTTGCCAAGTGTTTGGCTCCGATGTCAGCTTGTTTGTATCACGTGTCCACAAAGTTTTAATAAATGCATGTGTCCTTACACATGAGCAAACTGATGTTAACTAGGCTTAATTTCAGTTGATAAGAGGCACATAAAACTATTTCCTTCACCGTAGAAAGAGAACTTCAGTCTGACAGGCCGCTTTTCACTTCCCAGTGTGTTCATCAGTGTGTAATTTATGACAGATACATGAAGAGCAACATCAGTGAAATCAGAGAAAGATATGATAACTACAGCACAACATTTTATGTGTTTATGTGCATAAAAAAACACTTATGGATTATTCGCTCCCAGCAATCTTCAGCCAGGAGTGAAAGTCATGCTTGTGTTTTTCCTCCTTCATCTGCAAAGTTCTCACACAGCCACTGGCTCCTTACAACGATGGCGTACAGACTTGTGGAGTTTTTTTTGAATAAACCGGATTCCCCCATAGTTTATCAAGCTTACAGATACTTGAGCCTCTGGCTACTGAGCAGGATTAGTTAATATCTGCTACTCGTGTGTGTTAGGGGACATACAGACTGAACAGAAAGGATATTTCAAAATGGGAAATGGTTATATCCTCTTTCTTGTTAAAGGCACATCCTTCATGTGTGGACTGGAAGGATTCTTATATAGTGCTTTTCTACTCTGAGCACTCAAAGCACTTTATACAACTAATTCATCCGCACAAGCTCGTTTTCTAGGTTGTTAAGTGCTCAGTATCTAACATTTACACACATTCACACTTCGATGGATGCATCAGAGAGCAACATGGGGTTAGTATCTTACCCAAGGATATTTGGCATGCCAGGAATCAAACCACCAACCTTCCAGTTAGTAGCTGACCTGCTCTACCACCTGAGCTGCAGCCATCCCGTAGCTGCTTGTTTAGAATTTGGCAGTTCTCATAACACCTGATCTAACTTTTTACCGAAGTTTTATTGGCTTTAATCCATCAAGTTCTGTTCTGTTTGTTTAAAAAACATGATGCCACTTAACTCAGGATGGACGCTCAGTCCTTACAGCTGCTGAATTCAAACTAAAGGCTGGATCCGATGACACGCAGAGCTACAAATCAATAGAAAACAGCCAAGCATGAGCTGTGAGGTGTTCGGTGTTTGAAAGCCAAGTGCATCGTGCTGTTTATAGCATCAGCTGCACCTCTTCCCTGCCTGTAGGCAAACCGTAGTGGATTTAATCTGCAGTTTCAGTACCCATGAAACCAAAGCATCACAACAGTTGTATGTGATACTGGTCATTAAAATCAGCTGGATGAGCCTTCTTTGGAGCAGGAATGATAACAAACATCAGGAACAGTGTGAGTATCTACGGACTGCTGAAATACAGACACCAAGCTGCTGCCGGCTGCTCCGTCTTTAAAAGAAAAGCTGAAATTCTGTCAGAAGAATTCTTAGAGCTGACGTGTTGAGACAGAGACGGATGGATCAGGTGACAGGCCGTCATAATCTCCACTCAGTGATAAGGACTCCAGCTGGTGAAACCACCAGCCAAAGCCTAACCCACACTTTTGGAGTTATAGAAGTGTTCCTCTAAAATATCCATCTGTGGCTTCCTAGCTACACTCGAAAGCTGATTCGCTTCTCCTTGCACAGATCGAAGTGCAACACGATCAGGATTTAGGGAAATTTCCTTCCTGTCGATGCATGATTTTCAGCACTGATTTTCAGTCTGTGCAGAAATGAATGATCTGTTATTGGTTTTACAGCCTCATTTATGTCAGAACGATGAAAAATATTCAGTCAGTACCACAAAACCAGCTCTCTGTGGGGCAGCGCTGTGCTTTGTCCACAGTTACTGTTTTGGTCTTTCATTTGCAGGTAGCACTCGCAGCACTCACCTATCCCGTGTTGAACATCCAAATCAGGCAGTGACAGGTGCAGCTTACAGTGGATAAAATCACCAAGAACAAAAACGGTGCTATCAGAGTAGCTGGTGTTGACTACAGCGTAGTGATGTGTCGGTCGCGAACGAAACGGCTCTTAGAGCCGACTCTTTCAAGTGAACGACGCGAGCCGACTCCTTATTGGGATCCGTGGGCGGTTTTTTCTTTCTCTCACCCTCTCACCCTCTCACCCTCTCTCTCTCCCTCTCTCTCTCTCTCTCTCCCTCTCTCTCTCTCTCTCTCTCTCTCTCTCGCACTTTTTCCCGCTTCACTCCGCACAGTCTTGTGCTTTGCGCTGGGCAGAGGGGGGAGGGGCGGTAGTTACACTCAGTAGCACAGGAACAGAGCAGGAGGGAGGGAGAGAGAGAGCGAGCCAGGGTCAACATCACATTAGAAAGGTATAGTAATCATCCACAACTATAAATAAAGAAAGTTTATTCATGCAGGTCCATATGACAGAGAATGTGCATCTTCTTTTTGTTTTCATATTTTAATTTATATTTAATTGTGTTGTGGTTTGCAGTGTTTTGTGTTGTTTCACTTTAAATTTGTTTAAAAGGAAAAAGCTGAAAATTTAAATAGTTAAAAGTTGAAATGTGAATAGTTGGTTTTTGTATTATATGATTTATTTATTACATTTTATGTGGAGTGAAAAAATAAAAGTATATTTACGGTGGCCCCTACAGACAAAGCACATAAAAACTCCAAAACACATAAAAACACAACAGAAGTGCTCCAGGATGCTAGGGGGCAGTGTTGAGCTTTTGTTAACTCGTGGCTACACAAGCCAGCAAGTACCAATGACCGGATTTGGTGTGTGGTAGTAACAGGTAAATGAACTTTATTTAAATTATTTGAATATATATGAGTGCTTGTGTATAAATACACAAACAATACACACATGCTTTCAATTGTGTAATTTTAGTGATCTAGTAGCTCTGTTTGGAAGTTCAGTTAACGCTAGAAATGTGTTTTGGAGTAGGGCTGGGTATCGTCACTGATTTCTAGAATCAATTCGATCCACGATTCGATTCGATTCAATTGGATTTGAATCTGGGAAATTTTGACAGTCAGAAATATTATAATTCAGATCTGTACATTTACATATTTTTGTATCTATAAAAAGGAAGCTGACACTTTCGAGACTTTATCAAAGGTGTGAGCATCACAGCAGAGGCCTTTGTGTCAAAGTAGCTGAAGATAAAACACAGAAAAACATGAAGGTTTTCCTGGCCTGGATTTTATAAAAATACTCTGCAGTACATCAAAAACAAAAGAAAACATTTAATCAAGTTATTAACATTACCTCTGAAGTTACAGCGGTTTTATTAGAGACACGGCTAAGCATTTTGCATTTTGCATAATTTTAAAAAGTTTCAATTTGTTCAGAAGCCTGTTGAACTGCAGAAATTAGGTTTTCTTTTCAGAAGTAAGTAAAAGGAGAAAAAAAACATCGGCAACAGCGCTGTAAATAACGGTAGTCTTGTGCGTAACAAACAAGCGAATAATGCAGAAAACAGATTTCAGGGATAGACGGGAAACTGTTCTTGAAGTACACAGAGAGAGAGAGAGAGCTGTGCATGAAGTGTGATTTCATCCTGGTGGAAGCAAAACAGCAAAAGTCAGAGAAAGTCCATGACGATGTTTATGTGAAGCGTAGTTTGGATCTTCTTTTGCTGCTGGTTCGGTCAATACTGTTTGAAGGTAGATCAAACTAACAGCTTTAGAATCAGCGCAAAAAGGGCGTGAACACAAAGCTCGACCCGCCGACACATCAGGATCAGCGAGCTGTCGGCTTTCAGCCCCGACCGTGTCCGTGCCGTCGGTGAGAAAGTCACAGCTCACTGATTCTGATCTGCAGGTCGCGCTGTGTGTTTACATCTTTGTACAGAAGCCTGTACCTGCTCTCATTTACTGTTTTAAATGTTTGGTGGTTGTCAAAATTTTGTGACGTTTCACCTGAGATTCTGGAGTTTCGGGCAAAATACATTTATATTAAAAAATCGATTCAGGATTTTAATGAATCGATATCACGTTATCCAAGCCAGAATCAATGTTAATCGATGAATCGATTATTAAAACCCAGCCCTACTTTGGAGTTTGTACGTGCTTTGTCTCATGGGGCCACCGCATATATTTATATATAAACATATATAAATAAAACCACTTTTTTTACATTAGTAATTCCTTTTGTGCATAATTTTATATTATTGTTAATAATAAATTAATTAAAGCAACAAAACAACCTGAAGAGCCGGTTCTCTAAAAAGAGCCAGAAATCCCATCACTACTGCAGCGAGTTATTTGGTTTGCAGCTGTTGCTTCATTACCAAACGGAGGGACACAAACTGCATAAAACAACATCTGCTTTTGCTTTGTGAACACAAAGCACATAAAACAGGAAACACGACACTGAGACAGACAAAAAGCTAAACTAAAGAGACAGGACTGACTGGGGAGACACAACTAAACAGAAGAACCAGCCAACCACAGGCAGACACAGGGAACAGACAGGGATCACAAAAGGGAACTAACAAACCTATAATGAACCAAAGCTATGCAAGGGCATTAAACTCAAAAGCACAAAGGAACAAATGACCAAAGCACTATGAGCTCACTATACAGCTAGTCATAAAGCCTCTCTAAAAACTAAAGAAAATCATGAATTGCCAAAAGACCCCGGGGCCAAGGCCGAGGGAAACCCTGACGTTAGCACGGGACAGAAAGCTCACTCTTCAAATGCAAACATGAGCTCCTCTCACACGTTGACAGGAGAGAGTTTTACATTGATCGTGCCAATTTAATCAATTGTGTCAAAGGTCACCAACCAGGAAGCTCTTCTGTCGCCACAGTTACCCGCTGACCATCTATGGCTCACATCACCTGTATATGCTGCTGGTTTGGTGTTTTGAAGCGTTTTTAGCCAGTTGGCCCCATGTTAGCACATCGCACGTCATTTGCTTACAGTTAGAATTAAGCACCTTGAGGTGACTCTTGTTGTGAGTTGGTGCTATATACAGAAAATTGAACTGAAAATGATTGCAACACAAATATAACACAGCTTTGACGTGAGGTAAGATGAACCACTGGCTGAGTTTTCCCCCAAGCTTCCACCTGCCTTTGCCCTTCAGTCTCCGTTTTACAACATATCCTTTATGTAGCTGCCAGTTCTCAAAACACCTGATCTAACTTAATCTGAACTAAGATGACTTGCTCTGCCACTCTTCTCTGCTTATAGGTAGTGCCAGAGCTATAATAAATAAGGAGGCCACAGATCTCTAGTCACCATGCTAGAGCTGGTGCCTTATGGATTATTATTGCAGGCTTACAAAGAAGAGTTTTTGTTTCATGCAGCCGATGACGCGAGACGAGATGAGTGGCTGTTTTCTGCAACTGCTTCAGCAGGCTCAGCTGATGCACCAATGCATGCCGCTCACAAACATCAGCGTGAACATCAGTATGCTGCCACAACGTTGTATGCCAGTGATGACGAGAAGATTTACGAACTAAAGGCGTAGCTGCAGCTACTGGCTGGAACAATAAAAACTGACCAGACTAAGGAGAAAAAAATAGTCCCAGAGCAATGTTCCCTCTAAGCTGCGCACGTGCACAATTGCGCACTGCTGGCACGTCTCTGCGCACAGAAAATCTGCGTTGC
>NW_024582566.1:827164-893368 GCF_018398535.1 Haplochromis burtoni
TTACTAGGGAAAGTAACTTTGGTTTTACTCAGAATTCTCTTGTTAATGTGTTGCTTCCATAACTTTGCAGTCTTCTAGCTTGCTTACTTGCCACAGTGCACTGTGCCACCTACCAATAGAAAGGAAAAGATAATGTGCATATTTCCACGAGAGAAATCCCACGCCTGGACCGTCATTGACTGCTGCCATGATTCTAGCCTACGTCACAGCGTCATGTGCGCCTTTTACATCCAACACAAAAACTGCAGTCGTGGTGCTTTCGATTGTACTCAGAACTCGGAAATTCTGCCTTCTGAATAGGAAGATGTAGGTAACACCAGACTGCAGATGAGCTGCATACAGGGCTGGACTGGGACAGAAAATTGGCCCGGGCATTTTGACTAGAGACCGGCCCACCATTATAGGAAAAATCATAAAGCCTTTGAATGAAAACAAACGCTGTTGTGACAGTGATGTACACTGTTCTGATGGTATATATGCATCAATCTATCAATCGTTTGTTGTAAGATTCAGATAATTATTTTTTAAAAGCTAGACATTTTAAATGAGAATAAGAAAGAAAAGTATTTCTTTGTGCCCCCCTCTCCCTGTTAATGCCCTACATGCCCCCCTGGCAACACTTTGCTAGACCCGCCCCTGCACAGTTACCAGCTGTCAGCTACCTAAAAAAGGATCCTGGTGTTATTTGTCTCTCAGAAACAGTTCATAACTTCCCTTCAACTCATTCATGTCACCTAAAAGGTAAACCTGTTTCTCCATCACAGCTCTGATGATCCAGTAAGGACATCTCCTGGTTTCATCTTCATGTTTCCCTCTCACCACATAACCAAACCATATCATGACCAGCAGCTTTACAGCTGTGGCTCCAGCAAACATCAGCTGATACTAGAAATTAATATTAAATAAATTCTAACAACAGCTGATCAAGCTTAAACGTGCTGCTGTTGTTTAGCGCGACATCCGCTGGTTTCCTCTTTCGGCGCAAAGTGAGCGATAAACAAACAAGAGAGCCGATCAGCTGATCATTGATCAGTTTCATGATTGAAGTAGAAACGGGAGAGGGAGGGGGGAGAATGAAAGAAGAAGAGGCAGCTGTGCAGCAAAGACACAGAATAACTCCAGCTTTGTGCCTTTTTCATTGTAGCTGAATTACGGGACAAACTGTTCCTTTTCACCTCAATAAGAAACGCGTAATATTTTCTCTGAATACCAGACGGGACGGTTGGCAACTCTAATAACTTATGAACAAAATAAAGTTCAACATCATTAACTTCATAGCACCACCCAGCTGTATAGAAACTCCGTCATGCTAGCTAGCACGCAGTACGGAAAAAGTCAGCATAACGAAAATAAACTCCACCTAAACTTGGTTCATATCTGACCCAGAGAGACTGCAGGTCATAACTTCTTACCTGAAGTTCAGTTCACACTTGGACCGGCGGCCGCCTCGGGTCTCTCCTCCTGCGTCCCCTTTCCTTCATCCACCTGCTGCCTCCACCACTTGCTAATGTTACTGAATCTGTGGAAGCTCCGCGATAGCCACCACACGAAGTAACGAGTAACGAGCCTATCTAAATCCCAGTAACGACTAACGCGTTCCTGATTTTGGCATAATAACTAGTTACCGTGCTCGTTACCACAATAATAACGTAGTTACTGTAACGCGTTACTTAATAACACACTGGTGCTAAATAACAACGACGGCTGCCTCAAGGTGCTTTATATATTTATATTATATAATCGAATATTATTATATATTATACCCTACTATAATACATACAGAGAAAACCCCAATGAGCAAGCACTTGGCGACAGTGGGAAGGAAAAACTCCCTTTTAACAGGAAGAAACCTCCGCAGAACCAGGCTCGGGAGGGGCGGGGCCATCTGCTGTGATTGGTTGGGTGAGAGAAGGAAGACAGGATAAAGACATGCTGTGGAAGAGAGACAGAGGTTAATAACAGAGATGATTCAATGCAGAGAGGTCTGTTAACACATAGTGAGTGAAGAAGAAACCCAGTGCATCATGGGAATCCCCAGCAGCCTCAGGGATTCAGTGTCACCTGATTGAGCCTGAATCCAAACTGGAAGCTGGTTCCACAGAAGAGGGGCCTGAAAACTGAAGGCTCTGCCTCCCATTCTACTTTTAAATACTCTAGGAACAACAAGTAGGCCTGCAGAGCGAGAGCGAAGTGCTCTAATAGGGTGATATGGTACTACAAGGTCATTAAGATAAGATGGGGCCTGATTATTTAAGACCTTGTATGTGAGGAGCAGGATTTTGAATTCTGGATTTAACAGGAAGCCAAAACAGGAGAAATCTGCTCTCTCTTTCTCTGAGTGCGTATCCTCGAGTCAGGCACCTCTGTTAGTCGGGTGGTCATTCGGGCATGTATTGCGATCAAGATCCTTAGTAAGAGCTACTAAGCCACACAGCTGATGAGAGTGTGGTCATGTTTTCAGCTGTTGTAGTAATGAATTACAGTCGTCCAGCTGAAGTAATAAATGCATGAACTCAGTTTAGAGTCCAGTGTGGCATTTGGGAGTTTTTAGGACTTCCTGATAATAATGAATTACAGTCGTCCAGCCTGGAAGTAATAGGCCAAGGTAATGCCATCCAGAGTAAGAATCTGGTTAGATACCATATTTCTAAGCTTTTCAGGGCCGAGTACAATAACCTCAGTTTTATCTGAATTAAGAAGCAGAAAGTTAGCGGCCATCCAGGTCTTTATGTCTTTAAGACATTCCTGCAGTTTAACTCATTGGTGTGTGTTATCTGGCTTCATGGACAGATAGAGCTGGGTGTCATCTGCATAGCAGTGTAAATGTATGCTATGTCTTCTAATGATGCTGCCTAAGGGAAGCATGTATAATGTAAACAGAATTGGTCCTAGCACTGAACCCTGTGGAACTCCATAATTAACCTCAGTGTGTGAAGAGGACTCTCCATTTACATGCTACAAACTTTGGAGTTATTTGAGTTAGATTTTGTAGTGTGGCAGTTAACGGTAATGCTATGAGCTAAACGTACTCGCTCCATTTTAAGATCTTCTCTGGTATAAACATCAGTATAGTATAATTATATACTCATCAGTTCATCAGTCTAAGTCTGCCAAGATGAATGATCCCATTTATAACCAGTAAGGTCAACAATGTTTATTAAAAAGCTGATAACAGCTGGAATCTGGTTTCCAGAGGGTTGTAGGTCCAGGTTTCCATGCAGTTCCAGCTGCTGTAATTGTGAGTGACTATTGGCTTCTCATTCTGTACAATATAGAATCCATGTAACAGTTTGTAGAAGAGTTTGGGCTGCAGGTTTTGTGCCTCCTTTGTCATCATTCTTATCCCTCAGCTATAAAAGGCTGAGTATGGTTGTCACCCTGCTGGGCAGCATGGACACTTTGACGTAACATAAGGTTTTCAAACTGATACAAAGGTGTGTCTAAAAACTTGATCTGTGTTCTGATGTCTCTCCTTGTTTCCTGAGCTTCCTTCTAGCATTGAAGTTCTAACATTTTATTAAGACAAACAACATAAGTAGTTCCAACACAGATTAAAGCTGCTGCTTCTCCACGAGGATTGGAGCCATTTGATACGGTGCAGCCACCTCACTGGTACCCTTCATATGTGAGATATTTCAGAGATGTCCAGCTGGGATGTCTCTCAATTGGGAATGCCTCGGTGTCCTATGATACGAGCTGAAGGATGTTCAGTGGGAGATGGAGGTTTGGGCATGTCTGCTCACACTGTTGCCCATGCTGGCTGCACCCTGATCATCAGCAGCACGTGGATAGAAAGATGCAGATTCTGTTTTCATTGACATATTAGTAGAAAGTTAAAGTGATCATAGCCAGAATCAGACCGGTTATGTCAAGCGACACTGCAGAGGTTCTTGTCCATGTATTTGTGTCTTCACGTATTGATTATTGTAACGCTCTCCTTTCTGGGCTTCCAAAGAAACGTTTCAGAGGTGTACAGATGGTGCAAAATGCAGCTGCTCGCATTTTAACAAGAACTGGGAAATTTGAGCACATTACCCTGTTCTGAGATCTCTGGCTACCTCGTCAGGTTCGAGCAGATTTTAAGGTCCTGCTGCTCACCTACAAGGCTTTAAACGGACTGGCACCTTCATACCTCTCCGACCTTTTACACCTTGTTCCACCCCGTGCTCCGTGTGTTGAACACATATTTGTGTACAGGTCTTAATTCTGTGGCTTTTAGTTTTAAAATTCTTACTGTTTTTAATTTGTATTGTGTTTTACTTGTACTGCTATTCATCGCTTTTATTTATTCATCTTTTTAGTTATTATTATTATTATTATTATTATAGCGACCAAGAGTTTGTAATGTTTGTGTGTGGTATCTGTTAGTAAAAAGGGACCTACTAAAGTAAATACCTGTAATTGCAACAGTGTGCAGAGCTCATACGACCACAATGAAACCCACAAACTTGACTAACATCATAGTTTCAGTGCTGACCAGCCACCACTCACTGGAATTTTATTAAACTTCTTTTTTAAAAGCTCTTAAAAGGGATCTGAATGTGTTGATATGTTGTGGCCACTAGATGTCAGTGTTTCTCTGCAGTGTGGACTGCTGTTCACTACGGTGATGCTTTGCTGCAGGTTGATGCTGATGGCGCTCTATAACGTGAGCATCAGTCTCAAAGGACTGAAGTACCTGAGTGAGAACCAAGGAATCCTCCCTCTCATCTGGAGCCTGCTTGATGGTAAGCTGCTGCATGCTCCAACAACAACAGTGTCTGCCCATCACTCACAGACACTGTGCAGACACTGTGCTCTAGCTCTAGCCTACAACCCGTCTCAAGTCTAACCTTCAATGACACTGATATAGTTAATTGAATAAACTGTCAGTGTCACAGACTGTGTATTCCAGGATCTAATTTGTGTGTCTGTAGACGGACACTGGGAGGTGTGTCTCCACTCCCTGCGTCTCCTGCAGTCCATGTTGTTAGAGGACGATGTGTTGCTCCTGTTGGGCTCCTCGCTCCTGGATCCAGACCTGTGTGCTCGCGTCAGCAGGCTCGCTGCCAGCACGCAGCCAAGCCTGAGACTGACCGCTCTGCAGACCTTGGAGGACCTCCAGGCCCTCCAACAGGTACCACAGTATGATGAACCCTGCTTCCCTGCTCTTGCAGTCATTGTGTTTACCACACTAACTCTGTCAGGACAGAAATGAGGACCTTGTATGTGTTCAGGTTAACTTCACCTGTTTTGCTTCTTTTGTTAGCATCTGAGTCTTTCACTGCTACTTTTCTTCACACCTGGTAATTTATCACATAACAGTTAGTGAAAGCACCAGTTAGTGTGTTTTGGGTTCGGCTGTTAGTCTCTGTTTTGCTGAATAGAGAAGCAACTGCACTGATGTCTCACACGGGCAGATCTAAAGTCTAAAGTGTGATTGTGCACTGCATGCAAATGTAGACACTTGTCCCTTCCTCACATCACCGTGAGATCCATCCCTGACCTTTCTGAGCACAGACTGTGACATGGTGTGTTTCCAGGGCCGGGCCTGCAAACAGAGCCGTGTGTGACGAGGGAGGACTTGAAGTGAAAGAAGAGCCTTTCTCACTGCATTGTTCACCGTTCAGCTTCTATGTATGTTCACACTGCTGTGCATTGTTAGTGCTTAAAGTGCATGTAGATCTGCATTGTTAAACCTGTCCTAGTAAAGATGTTTGCAGTGTGTCTGTGTCGTGTCAGTACAGCAGAAGCACAGGACTGAACTGCTCTGAAGGTCTTCTGCACTGATCTGTTCTCTGTGCAGTCACCTCCACGCTGCACACACTGAGCTGTATCCATGGACTAAAGGCACGAGCAGACGTCACTCACCCTCTGTATACTCTGCTAAAATCGCTTCACTGAAATCATTGTTATCTTATAGAAACTCTCTCTGTTCTTCCTGATTCATCAAAACAAAGTCTGAGCTGATAAGAAGAAGGGCAAAAGGAGTAAGACCACACAGGGGTTGCATTTTGTTAATTGTACAGCTTTATTGCTTCTTTAGTATGGACTTGAATAGTGAGCAGATATCCACTGAACAAAGCTTAGACTTCAGTACAGGATATATGTGAGACAAAGGCTTCAGAGGAAGAACATGAATGGGAGAAACCAGGGCTGGTACAGAACATGCCAGACATGTTTGTTTCAAGCTCAAAGCCTGTCAGAGGACTGCTCTGAAACACGCTGGGCCATGTGAGTGTCTCCAGATGACTTCTCTCTTTAAAAACTCCAGCGCCTCTTACTCGACTGCCTTGGCGGGCCGATTTTTGTTCTACTTTAAACAGTGATACTAATGAGTTAAGAAGTAACTATAGAAAGAGAAGCAGGGAAGACACAGATGTCCTCTAAGGAAAGGGGGAAAGAAGAATTCCGGAGTCGTCCATCCCAGTTGATGCTGGTTATTCACGGGGCTGAGCTCCTTCAGTGCCCCGGGTCACCCACCAGCACTTGGCCTCTAGGAGGAGGCGGCAGCGTTGGGCTTATCGTCACGAGTCACGGGGATGCTGCGCTCGCTGCGGCCAGACTCGCTCCCCCCGCTGACCTTTGGTCCGGTCAGAGTCAGCAGACCGTCAGCTGACAAGGTGCAGTTGATGGATGATTGGTCAACGCTAGAGGGGAGGCGGTAACGGCGATGAAACTCACGGGAGATGTAACCGTGGTCGTCCTGAAAAACAGCAGTATTGATGCCATGAAGCCGTTGTCAGTCCAGGGAAAGCTTCACTCAGCTCACTCTCACGAGAGAGCGAGCACACACTGCTTCCTGCTAACTGCTGAGGGTTTCAGCCTTCAAAGTAAGAGACCCACCCAGCTCTATTAAGACGGGTGACAAACTGAGTGGAGTTGTTGTGAGCCAGGATAAGTTAGTATTGTGTGTTAAATGTCTATTTAGTCTTTTCAGTCCAACATGACTTGTTTTTCCTCTTTTCGTTTCCACTAATAACACAAAATAAAATGATAATGTCCAGGCTAGAGGACACCTAGCTACACACCTATTACACCCCATAACAACACTGAAGGCATCTTCATGTGATCAAATACATCTTTTTACCTTTCCTACATATTACAGGGAACTTTCTCACAGTCTAACATAAACAGGTTTGTATGTCTAAGCACCGTGGTTACGTACGTACGTGTGGTTTGGTGCTACATCTCTGATCAGTGATCTGACTCGTGTTGGAAAATCCCTCAGGAAGCCTTTACGTCCTATGAGTCTAACTCACTCACTCGTGGTGTGTGCATCAGAGAGGAGGACTACCTGTCTTTCTCCATGCTTGCCCTGGATCTCCACATAGTCGTCAGCGACTTTCACACTGAGCTCATCGGGAGAGAAGTGCTTGACGTCCAAGTAGACTGTGAACTTATCCCTGTCAGATCTCACCTGAGGGAGACAGACACAGAACATCTCTTGACCTTAACTTCTGAAACTTTAGGTCAACAACTTCATTTCTTGACTCTACGTTGTATGGAGCACAGTAGATGTCAGCTTTCAGTCTAACTAAACTCAAGACAAAATACAAGTATGTATTAAACTTTTGTCTAGTTACTTTGAAAGTAATGAGTAACTTGAAGTAACTGAGTTACTTTTGAGAGAAGTAACTAGTAATGTAACTAAGTTACTATTTTAAAGTAACTTACCCAACACTGTTTAGCACTGTATAAACAAAACTGAATTGAAAATTTAATTCAATTTAACCTGAACCGCTGAAGTGCTCCCAGTGATGCTTACAAAGGAATGCAGCATAGTGGAAACACACCCTGTCACAGGCTAACTAAAAATGTGTGGCTGCCATCAAAGTCTGCACAAGCCTATTCTTAAAAAGACCCGGATGTTCTCTTGTTACTGTTTCATTCTAATAAAGTGTTTCAATGGTGTGGACCTGACTCTGATCTGTTTTCACTTACATTTCACACAGTGTGCAGACTTTTTGAAAACTATGTTGTGAATAAAGTCAGTACAGCTGACCAACACTGAGGCTCACTGATGGTTTCAAATTAAAATCTATATTACTGAATGAAAAATGTAGGAATTTTACTTTGCAAATGACTGCTTTAGAGGAAAGTAAAAGTAGGTTTGATCCTGTTATGATTCATGGATCAAACATTGTGTCACGTTCTTGTTAACTCTATTCAATCCTGATACATATTAATGACAAAGAGGTTGATCCACATACACTTTCAGTCTGGGGAAGACACCAGGCTTCATCAACTTAAGAAGTTTCATCAAAGTGTCCAGCAAGACATGCGCTGAGCTTGACAGGAAGTCCCGCCCCTGCGTTACTGCTGCTACATCTGATTGATAAGAAACAAAGAAAAGTAGTTATTCGTGTTGATGGAGGTTCTAAGAAAATGTGCTTCGACACATCCTTTCTGACTGCTAGAAGCTTCAGACTCACTAGTAATGGTCCCAGCCACTGCCAGCACAAACTGGTGCTCGTGGGAGTTGTAGTCCTCAGTTTGACTTTTCTCCTCTTCATCCAAAGACGTGACAAAGCTCTCGAGAGTCTGAGCAGCTACAGCAAGGAAGGCCTGCAGCTTCCCCTGAAGTGCGCACAAGCACACACACACAATCCAGCAGCATTAACATCTGCTGTTACAAATACTGTTAGATCATGTCTCAGTGACCAACAAAACATGGGGCCAATTTAATTTGGAGAGAGGAGAGAAGGAGCAGAGAGGATGCTCTTTTGTTTGCACTGCATAAAATTATTATGTGGAACGACCAAAACATATGGAGCCATGTTTCTTTTGCATCAAACACTTTAAACAACATATTTTATTGTTACAGCTAAAGATGTACAACACAGTGGTCAGAAGGTCATTTTGTAATTATACTGTGTTGGTTTGATCAAGCAAGTCAAACTAATTATTGTGCGTGCTGGGACAAGTTTGTTACTGTGGAAATGATTTTTGATTTTTTAAAGGCAGATATTTGTTCCGGCTGCAGCCCATTCCCAAAACACTTGTGTCTCCTACTGGGATTAAACTGGGATCTGATGTTCATGTATTGAATACTGTTTCACTTTCAGCTGTGGCTGCACTTTATACAAACGCTACTGACCACTAACATGTATCCCTGTAGCCCTGTTTGGGGTTTTTGTTACAGGAAAACAAGTCCAAGTCCACACACAGAGACAGAAAAGACTGAAGATGACTCACATCAGCCAGCCAAAGTGAGACGGTGTCCTCCTTGGCAGAGCAGCTCCACAGCAGACTGCAGGCAGCAGATCCCAGACCAGAGCAGAAGTCTGCCTGCTGCTGCAGCTCCACTCTGCTCTGCCACAGTTGCTCACGTAACAGCAGCTTTTCCTGAACATCCATTCATGTGGATTCAGTGCAGTGTCACATACAACAAGTAATAAATGACAGCATGGCTTAAAGCAAGACAAGCCCAAATTCATCAAGCAAGTCCAGTTTCCTCAGTGGGATACCAGAAATATTTTCATGTTATTGTTATGAGTCCATTTTCAAGTCTGACTGTCGCTCTCACCTCTTTCTCTTTTTGACTCTCAGTTTGCACAGCATCCAGTCGAGACTGCAGGTGCAGACACTCCTGCCTCATCTGCTCCTTCACAATCTGCTCCTTCACTAAACACACACACAGTTTGAGAGCAGATATTCTTATGTAATGTTTCTAACGCTAGTTTTGCACAACATGAAACTTTGTCAGCTTTAAGGTAGAGTTTTGGTCCCATTTTGATTATGTCATAATCTCCCAGTCCTGTAAGAGGCCGGCAACCTCTCCGGAGTATAACCGCCTCTAATTCCAACCCCTGAGACCCTAAACTGAATAAGTGGCTGAGAATCGTGATTTATGACACGCATGGTGGCGGTGAGTGTTTACCATGAGAAAGCAGAGACAGGGTTTCACTGCGGTGGTCCCGGGCTTCTGGACCTTCTATGGGTTTGTAATTCTTTTCATTTTCACAGGGACAAAACAACCAGTTAATAGTTAACAAGCCTTCTTTAGTGGGGGACACTGAGGCCTGAGCGCTTCATGGAGTGTAGCACACAGGTGAACCAGGGGGAGGACATGATATTAGGGGCCATGGAGTCTAAGCGGTGAATGGCAGTATGCAACTTAAAAGTCTGCGTCTTACACACAGCACACTGTGTGGTCTGTGTGTGCATCTCCCACAGATGTGAACTAGGTGTCATGTAGTAACAGACTTGAAGTTCCTGTAAAGGAAGAGGAAAAGGGATAGCATAGTGCTCAGAGATGGACAGGTCAATACAGGGCACATCTCAGGTCCAGTGTGGGACCTCTTAGATGATATGCTGCGTGCTGCTGGAGCAGTCTAACAGTGGCATACATTCTGCAGTAAAGGGGCAGCTGTGAGAGTCAGTATGGGTAAGGAGGCGTGTGGAGGAGGACAAGCTGGGGCTTCTGGGGGTGGTAAACAGGGTCGAGTGGGCAGAAGAATCCGAAATGCTGTCGTGCCAAAAAGTGATTTCTGATTTTTCCCTGCGTTTTTTTATGTCTCTTTGCTTAGACAAAGATATTAAAGGAAATTTAAAGAAGTTCAGGCGCCTTCTTCCAGGCTCCTTAGACCACCATGAGCTGGATGACTGAGCACCTACACAGATAATCAGACCAGTCCTTTGGGTCACTTCAAATACCTTTATAGAGCTGTCACCTTATATTTGGCGCAGTGCTAGAGCCCTCCTGAAAAGGACATTTTTAATGTCAATGACGGTTTTTACCCAGATAAATGGGTGAAAAACCTTAAGTGCAGCGTCTACCATGCAGGCAGGTCAGTGAGAAAAATAAATGACATCTCGGGGGTTTGCAGCCTCAGCACAACCTTTATCATCTCCGTGATGCATTCACGGTGGTGCTGATACTTCAGCATCTCTGCAGCGCTATCGAGGAGGAGCGCCGGGAAAAACACGCGTGTGACAGATGGAGGAAGATGTCACAAAGAGAGGAAACGAAAAACCTTACATGTGATGACTGATTCGTTTTAGACTTTTAAATCACACGTGATGTTTTGCTGAGCTGGCTTTTTGTTCGTGTTTTTCAAAGGTTGCATGGAAACAGCAGGCGGCTGGTTAGAGTACGGCGGGGTTCGTAAAGAGCGCTTCTCAGCTTTGTCGCGATGACGTCTGCGCCTGTCAGAGGACATCAAGGAGCATGCTCAGTGTCACGAGAGATTTGATGACATCATCATCCAGGAGCGAGGTGATGGCAGAGATCCAGCAGAGCCGACGGGACATATTTCATGGTCGCCATGTCGGAGCACAAGCAGCTAGTTAGCAAGTTAGCCTCTGTGCCAGAGCCAGAGAGACGGGGAGCACCACCCTAGAGCCAGGCGGAGGCCAGGATGCTGGCAGATCGGGCTGCTCTCAGAAGAATGGTCCAGTGGAAAGCAGCGGGGGTGACAAACAGCCGGACACAGCAGCAGGTGAGGACACCAGGCACCTAACAGCACCCAAGATACTGTCTCCATGTCTTTAGGAGAATTTGTGGAAATACCACATATTTACTAGTTTGACAGGCAGGAAATACTATTTTTGTACCCCCACCCCAAACTGCTGAGAGCTGGGAACCTGGCATAGCTCGGCGTGGTGTGCAATGTCTTTCAAAAAAAAGACACGACCCAATTCTTCTTATATTACCACAACATACTGTGGTGAGACAACATCCTTCGTGAATAGCAGTGCTATATGCCTGGGCAGGTCATGGTAACCTAAGGAGCTTGGAAAGTAAAGCAACTGGACTTCTTTAAGGTTCTTGAAGATGTTTGAAGAAACTGGTGGAGAGTCCCAGGTGGCTCACAATACCAGTTGTCTGCCACCTACAATCCAGTTTGGAGATCCCTTCCCAGGCACCTTAACAACCACTCACATCTTGCCAGTTGACCTCAACAGGTCAGGTGAATTGGTGAAGCAAGGTCTCACAATGGTCTCACCCGAAACCTCTGCTGATAATGACCCACACCCTTTTTCACACCTTGACTCATGTGGTGAGACACATGATCAGCAGTGGGTCAACTCCCACTAGGGTTGGAATACCGGGGACTCTCTTAGAACCGAAGAAGCTTCTCGGATGAGAGGTGAAATGTCTTCAAGAAACTTAAAGTCCAGATGCTTTTCTTTCCAAGCTTCTTAGATCAACAGTGCTGTATATTTACTGGGTCAGGCCCAGGTCAGGGTAGAAGATAAAATGAGGCTAATGAGAAAGCAGGTGCACCTGGCTTTCCTTATCACCTGTGAGGGCTGTTAAACAGACCTGGCTCCACTGACCATTAGACAACTCTGTCTCTCTGTAGCTGGATGTCTTCAACAAGCCTTCAGGTTTATACATTAAGTGTATATGTTCTGCTCTGTGATACACACAACACCCTCGTGTTTACAGCAGGATCAGAGTGGAGTTGAGCATACTTGTCTGAGCTGCTCGGGCTTTATGCAGCATCTCCATCAGATCCCCATTCACAACTCTGGGCAGGAACTCTCTAAGCTGCATGACTTCTGTGGTCAACTTCTCTAAATCTCTCTTCCTCACTCGGATAAAGCCACCCTGGAAGAAAAAAAGATAGAAAAAGACTGCATCCTTCTTTGCCACAGATTCACTCATTTAATTGTGCTTTTTTAGATTCTAAGTAATCCATAGACAGACAAGGAAACTATTAAATATGCACTCAAGACCAGGCAGAGTGTGATAAGGGCTCAGTGTAAACTGCTATCACAATGAAGCATGTCTGTAGGATGGCCTAGAAATAAGCAATGGGGACAAATGAATAGAAAACACAGAAGGAAAGTCTTAGGTATGTGTTGGCCGACCATGTTCTGCAATATCAGCTTCAGTGCACTGATTCTCCGAGTTTTAAATCATCACCATCATTTAAGAGGTCTCTGCTGAGTTACTGGTTTAACTTAATTAAGTTCAGACAGACTTTACAGTGTCTCCAGAACAGAGACACTTCCTGTAGTTTCTTCATTGAAATTATGCACAGCCCACATTTTTAGTTTTATAATGTAAGTCTACAGTGTCATCTCAGGGTTTGAGCACACAGGCTAAAGATGGCTCTGTCACTCAGATAGTTGTATTTGAATTAAAACAAGGTTAAAGGTTTAGCTGCTGGCTTGAAAAAGTCCCACTTTTATTAGCCAGGTACGCGTTTTAACTCTACTTGTAGTAACCACTATCACAGATTCATCGAACACTGAGAGGCCCAGTCTTTGGACTCCAGCCGGTCTGACGAGGACAAAGCTAAAGATGCCGTCTTTGTTCTCCTGATTAGCAGGAACAGCAGGCAGGTTCGTCCGGGGCTGGCTGGGTGTCTTACCT
Organism: Haplochromis burtoni; assembly: GCF_018398535.1. Classification (NCBI taxonomy): domain Eukaryota; kingdom Metazoa; phylum Chordata; class Actinopteri; order Cichliformes; family Cichlidae; genus Haplochromis; species Haplochromis burtoni. The sequence continues at coordinate 840,474 of NW_024582566.1, forward strand.
TTGCCTTTTGGCTCGTCTTTTTCCCGCCTGATAAGGCTGCCATGTTACTGCTGGTTGGTGAGTCTGCTTCTGTGGTCACAGAGACCAGCACTCAGTTTATTACACAGCTAGCAAAGCTAGCACGTTAGCTAAGAAATGTTTCTGAATCCACAGACAGAGGTTTGAGTTGTTTAGTGCCACATCACCAATGTTTTTGAATATATTGGACACATAAAGATGCTCACCAGTGGTGTGAGTCAAAGGCCTGAGGACCTGTTCCTGGCCGCTTTTTAGCGCAGACCGCCCCAAACACACGGGATGTAGCTGTGAGGCGGGCTCCAGTCCGGGTTTTACGGCCTGCGAGAGAGCTGGGCTCTTCCTTTGTGTTTGAACTTCTTCAGTGTGCTCCGTGGGACCGGTGCGGTGGAGACAAGCGCTTCCGTTTGCCCTCTCTCAGCTCACTCATGTCTGGGGGACTAGAAGCCCGCTTCTCCGGGGATGACGTGTTTGTGAGCCGCTTCCCAGTGCACCGCGCCTGCCGGGATGGAGATGTTGGGGCTCTGGTCCTTCTGTTACAGCAGCTGTCAAACCACATCCATCTAACTGCCGAGGACTCCTTCTATGGATGGACTCCCATTCACTGGGCTGCTCACTATGGACAGGTCAGCATGCAATCACTGGGTATTCAATAGTGGTGTCCATGAAACACGAAAGAGGGTTAAAATAGGTGTGCACTTTTGCCTGCTGCTGTGAACTGTAACCACACTGTGTGTATTATATGTTTAAACTCCAACATGGCGGCGGACAGCGCTCATAATCAAGCTAAAAGATTTTTTCCTCTTTAATATTTCGCCGCGCTCCTTTACTGTGTTTGATTGGCCCAAACAGTTATGTCTGAGTACCGGCGTACAACAAAGGTTTTTTAAAGACAAAAAAAAAACTTGACGTGTTTGGAGGTTTTCATTGGTTCAGTAGGAGCCAATCGCTTTTTAGGCGCCAAAATCGGCTCAAAACAAACACCAGAGCCTGCGACACCGCAACAGCCGCTGTTCTCTAGAAATATAAAAACTTGCTCTCTGTTTTTATTTTTATTTTATTAGATGATTAATTACTTCTCGTACGATTCTGATCTCCTTCATTTTATATCACTGTCTTTACCAAAGCTCTGCTAGAAGCATCTCTTCAGCCACCTTGAAATATCTCCAAACACTTACTGGGCACATGTTTTAAGCAGTGTCTGGATGTACTTACACTTTTTGCTTATACGTCCCTGTAAGCGGACCTTAGGTGGGATTTTTAAATATGTCTAACAACCAAAGTCAGCTGAAGCCTGCTTTGAGAACAGTGGGGTCCATGCTGTACAATACTCAGGTGATATAAAAGGAGAACTGTTGGAGATTTCTTACAATGAAAGTGCGTCAGTGCAGAGGTCTCCTCTGAGATCTGCAGCAGTGACATACATGAGCAGTGTGTCACTGTGATTCTTGTATTTGTTACTGGCATGTGGCACAGCTGGAGTGCGTGATGCACCTGGTGGAGATGGGCTGCGAGGTGAACAGGGTGACCAGCCGATTCAATCAGACTCCAACACACACTGCAGCATTCGGAGGACATCCTCACTGCGTGGTGTGGCTCACTCAGGCTGGGGCTGACGTCAACAAGCAGGTCAGTGTGTGGAAACTCACCTATTGTGTACTATTTAATGCTTAATGTGGTGCTGTTTGCATCTATGAGTGTTATCACTGAATATTTGAATCTAGGGACCTCTGGTTTATGCATCTGCTGTACATAAGTTAGATGAAGTTCATTTTATTGACAGTGTCTCCAGCGTTGTTCACACTAAATATGTACTTGTAGTCATGGTAAGGTTTTGGGACTGAACTTGTACTTGCAGCAAAGCTGAAAAGATCATTAGAAATGGATGCAGAGTTCACAGTGCCAGCAGTACTCATGAACCCGAGCTCTTCCATCAGTGGCCCAGGCGTGGGCCGACAGGGCAGGAGCTTTCACTGCTGCTGGTCACCTTTTATTTCAAAAGAGCAGTGCACAATAATCTGAGCAGTGTCACCACAGCTGCAGTCCTGTGACTGTGAACATTTTCATATTATGATATTGTCTCCTAGACTTCGATTGGTCAGTAATATTAGTGTCATTTTTGCATGTCTATAACACAGTTGGCTTGTGCTATTCTAACAGCTTCATTCATATCTCAAACCTTACAGTTTACGTTGTGTTTTCAGGACTTTGTTGGTGAGGCTCCCATTCATAAGGCAGCTCGGTCAGGTAGCTTGGAGTGTATCCAGGTCCTTTTGATAGCAGGCGCTAAACCGCAGTAAGTATCCTGCAGTCTTCGGTTTAGTAGTAATATCCAGTGTAAAGCACCACAGAAGCTCTGGCACACAGAGTGTGAACCACAGCAGCTGCTACACGTCTTAGATTTGAGTCATGTAGGCCACACATGCTCAGCAGGTCTGGTCAGAATAACTACAGCTTTTATTTTTACTGTGAAATTTACTTTAGTGGGAAATCCTGCAGCTCAGTGCTGTGCTTCAGATATCCCGCCTGAGGTAAACCCAGAGGATGATGATGAAGGGGCATCAGCCAGCATAATTTCTGCTGACTTGTTTTTGTTTTCCTGATTAACAGGCTGCGTTTGGCGTTCTTTAGAGCTGCGTGTTTCCTCATGCTAACAAAGATCAGCTGCTGTGGTTCTGCCGTGTTTTCTGTTGTCCTGAAATCTTATGCTTAGTGTCTCATCAGCTGTTGGGAGGGAACAAGCCACAGTGGTCTACTGTTAACATCCTCGCAATCATTTTCCATCTGTCATCACCAAGATGAAGATGTAGTGAAGTTCTGGTACAAACAGGTGACATGAAATAGTCTCAAGATCCTTGATTCAAAATAAAGTAATTGTCCTTAACTGTCCATAAGGAAGTTACAGCAGAAAATCCATTCGGTGTAGTAAATAATGGCCTCAGGTTCTATTAATACTTAACTTAGTGAGAACATAATGATAAAGACCAGTTAAAATCTGTGCCAAAGCTTGCTTTATTGGACAAATCCAACTCATAAAGCCATATGTTTCACAAATCTTTGAACTGAGATAATCTATCACTTTAAGAAAAATACGAGCTAATTTTGGGTGTGACGGCAGCAACACCTCACAAAGAGTTGGGATGTTGGATTGGAGCGATCAGAGGTTCAAAGCAGAAACAGCTGGAGGAAGAATTTACAGTTAATCAGCTGGTAACAGGGAGGGACACGTTCAAAGAGGCGAGTTCCTCAGAAGTAAAGGTGGACAGAGTCCATCAGTCTGCAGAAAACTGCAGGTTCAGAATAATGTTCCTCACTGTGAACATGTCATCACGGACAGTAATGATGGAGCTGATTCACAGCTCTGCGTGTCATCCACACATGCAGGATAAAGAGAGAAGAAGCCAGATGTGGAGTGGGGTTGCATCAGTGCCTGTGGACGGCCTTTCCAGATATGCAGCTGGCACATCTGGAAAGGCTCCATCAGTGTGTGAAAGTACATACAGGTTTTAGAGCTGTAGAGGTGTTCCATCCACGTGTTTCAGGGAAGCAGACGGCATCTGCTCCAGCATCATGGCTCATTGTAGAGGAGTCCGTCTGCAGAGCTGGCCTGCCTGCAGCCCAAACTGTTCACCAACTGAGAACATCTAGTGTGTCATGAAAGCAGAGCCAGGACTGACCAGAGTGGGACACCGGTCCTCTCCCAAACGTGCAGCAGCCGCTCTCCTCAGCTCACACGTGTTTACAGACTGTAGTTAAAAGAAGGCAGGAGGCTGCACAGTGATGAACGTGGCCCTGTCCACCTTTGTTGCTGCCAGCACATTCATAATGACCTTACTGTTTCTCAGACGGTTCATTTTAGTTTAAAAAATGTTTTCTGTGACTCAGAGTTTACGACGTTCTGCGTCGTACAAAGTGTCCCACTATTAAAACGTGTTTCAGTGGCCGTTCCCTCCAGTCAGCTCATTTGAGTGCCATTTGCTTTAAAGAATGATAGTAATGTTGTGTGTGTTGTGTTTTGTTCAGCAGCGGCTCAGGTAAAAATCCTCTGGCATGTTTGTCATGATGCACAGCAGAGAAAAGTAGTGAGTGTAAAAGCAGAAAAGCTCATGTTTTTATGCCTGCATGTGCCACAGCAACAGCAGTTGAACATGTAAATATGCTGTGCTGTAATATAAATGGAGACAGTTACACCACCTGAGACTCCATAATAAGAGGAAAACACAAGAACAGTGATCAGACTGTGGCCTTTGTCTTTGCTTTCTCCTGAAAACTACACTCATTTATCATTTAGGCTTTTACCTTAACCTACTGTTGTAATGAAAGCAGAAAGTTCTCAAGAGACCGTTAATAAAATATTTAATAAAAATGATAAAGTAGCTGGGGCAGTAAAGCAAGGAAACATGGCTCTCCATTTACTGAGCAAAAATATTGAGAGACTGTTTAGTCCATCGGTGTCAATACCTGTAGACCATTTTTAAAATTATTTTTTATTAAATATTTAGTCTCAGAAATGTTCTGCTTTTATTGAGTTCTTCCTTTTGATCTCTTTTCTGATGACCCACTGATGGGACGGGATTCTTGACCAACACAGAGCGCCTACAGGGGGCGCTGTAGCGTTCTGTGTTGAAGTCTGGCTGCTGTGAATGTTTTAAATGGAGAGAGGAGCTGCACCTGTCAGTACCAGCAGAGTTTCTGATCTCACTCACTGAGCTCTGCAGTGCGTGATCCTGTCAGCTCGGCTGCTTTTCCTTCTCAGCTCCCACTAGATGACACTGAGCTTCCAGGCTGGACGACTGTATTCCAGGAAGTCCTAAAAACTCCCTGAAAAGCCTTCAGCTGATCCAAAATGCTGCAGTAAGAGTCCTGGCAGGGACTAGAAGGAGAGAGCAGATTTCTCCTGTATTGGCTTCCTGTTAAACCCAGAATTCAAAATCCTGCTCGTCTAAATAAAACTGAAAATGAGAGCAACAGCAACCTCTGCACTCACGTTATGGTGGTTACAACCTGACGCAGCTGCTCTCTGTGTGTTACTCTCACTTTGTGGATTTGGTCTAACACCGTAGCGTGCTTGACCCCACTTCCTCAACCTCTTCTCTATATCTGCCTTACCAGCCGGTGAGACAGATGGAGCGCGGCTGAGGACGACTGACGAGTAGTGACTGATTTCATTCTCATGCAAAGAGTTTTTTTGATGGTTTGAATGAATTTTATTAGGCCAGTTTCCAGGGAAACCATTAACTGTCTAATGACTTGAATGTCCTGTAGAAATAATACGACTACTTTACAGAATCCTTGACAAAACTGATACAGATAGAAATGTTTCTGCTGTTGTTAGCAACTGTAAACTGATTCATGCGTCCACTAACCTTCCAAATAACCACTGAACACAGTATTATTAATGTATTTAATACTCACTTGAATGTCTTTGTAACTTTTCCCAAGAGAAATCAGAGCTTTGAGACTCAAACGTGAGTACTCACATGAGCTTTTCTGCTCAAGGCATTTGTACACTCGTTGACGGACATTTTAACTGTTTTGAAATTAATATAAAGATGTGTTTTTGCAAAATGTTATATATTATGTTAAAAAAACAAACAGCTGTGATCTTGATTGTCAAATTGTGCTGGCAGAAACAAACACCCTGCACGTTGTGATGTTTTTCAGCCTTTGAGTTTGAACTTGATTTTCTGAAGTTGTCCCAGAAAGAGGGAGCAATCCAAATAGGCACTGCAGAATCTGCCACACGTGCATCTGCGAGCAGCTTGCAGTTGTGCCACTGAGTGCTCACTATCGCTTCCCACAGTTTCTGCAGCTGGCAAGCTGGCGAGGTATTTCCTGCAGTGATTGGTTTCAATGCTAACAAAGCACTCACGATGACTGTCATGTTTAGGCATGCATGCTTAGCTCTCACCTCACTGTTTACATACTGTGTGCTAATGGGACACGCCTCAGCCTCACTAATGATTGGAAGCTTAGTCTCAGGAGTACGTCAGAGTGCAGCGCTGTGCAGCGCTGTGCTGTGCAGCGCTGTGCAGCGCTGTGCTGTGCTGTGCTGTGCTGTGCTGTGCAGCGCTGTGCTGTGCTGTGCTGTGCTGTGCTGTGCTGTGCTGTGCAGCGCTGTGCTGTGCAGCGCTGCACAGCACAGCACAGCACAGCGCTGCACAGCACAGCGCTGCACAGCACAGCACAGCGCTGCACAGCACAGCACAGCGCTGCACAGCACAGCACAGCACTGCACAGCACAGCACAGCGCTGCACAGCACAGCGCTGCACAGCACAGCACAGCGCTGCACAGCACAGCACAGCCTGCACAGCACAGCACTGCACAGCACAGCACAGCGCTGCACAGCACAGCGCTGCACAGCACAGCACACTGCACAGCACAGCGCGCACAGCACAGCACTGCACAGCACTGCACAGCACAGCACAGCACAGCACTGCACAGCACAGCACAGCACAGCACTGCACAGCACAGCACTGCACAGCACAGCACAGCACTGCACAGCACAGCACAGCACAGCACAGCGCAGCGCTGTGCTGTGCAGCGCTGTGCTGTGCAGCGCTGTGCTGTGCTGTGCTGTGCAGCGCTGTGCTGTGCAGCGCTGTGCTGTGCAGCGCTGTGCAGTACTGTATGTTACAAAGACAACGGAGCAAATTGGACAGAAAAAATAGATTTATGTCAGAATTCGCAGCAGGTAAACATACCTGTAAAATGAAATGTCTATTTTTGTAGGTTTTTAACCAAATTACATCTGCACTCACTGGCCACTTTATTAGGTACTCCAGAGGAAAGAAAAGCTTAGACTTGATCTCAGCACGTTTGAGAGGTTATGTGGAAACATCTGTGGATAATCAGAACTTGATCTGTGGTTTTCTACAAAGCACAGCTCATTTCCTAACGATGACTCACTTCTCCTTCTGTTCAGGCCTTTCTAACCCAAACCACCCCAGCATTACAGAACAGAAGCTTCAGCGCTGTGAGCTTACTTTAGAACATAATCGAAGCTTAGAAATCACAAAAGCATGATCGTTTTCATGACAGCACAGATGTACTGTGTAGGATATAGGAGCAAAATGTTGGCGATTCCTGTGTCCTGATTGGTCCTCCAGTTTCAACCTGATGTTGTTCTTTTTCATTTAGGACCATGCATAGACCACATCTCAGACGGTTAGAATATTAGGGGAAACCGCCTCTGTTCTTCATCATTTCATTCAAGAACCTAAACTTTCATATCTTCTACACTCCTTGTATCCATTCTCAGCCGAGCCGAATGTTCACAGTGGTGCAGACGCTGCTCAGCATCACCCATCAAAGTGAAAAAGTGCAGCGGAAGATCAGTCAGAAAAGTCCAGCTTCATTTATACGTGGCTGAGACTTCACGAGTGTGGAGTGGAGGTGCTACTGCTCTCCAGGTTGCTCTGATGGCCTTTCTGGGTTTTTGGGTCGGCTGGTTCTTGTTTTCCTCTTCACATAATCTCTATAGCTCAGGTCAGGTGAGTCGGCTGCACATCACTCGCTGGGCCCACGTCCTCATTTTAGGTTTGACAGCGTTTTAGCAGGTAAAGGTGATGCTTGGACATGAACTGAGCTGCGGTTTGGGGAAGGCCTCGAAGGGGACTGGTGACGGCTCCCGGTCCTGGCAGATCCCCGTGTACTAAATAGAAGTGAAGAAGTTAAGGAATTGAGAACAAGGAGGGAGGGAGGGCAGGTAAAGGAGAATGAACAGTTTGCAGAACTGGGGGAACCTCTGTAGATGACAACCAGAACGAGCGTGTTTGGAGGCGTGGTCCCACTCCTGAAATTCCGAAACATGATGTCGATAAATGAGTGTCTTCACAAAGCTAATGAGAGAAGCATGAAGAGCTCCAACGTCTGCTGGTAGATGTCTGTGTTGACTTTGGAGCAGCACCAGGAGGTGACATGTGAGCAGGGCTCTCAAACTATTGACGTGAAGAAATATAATGCAACTTGGCATTGGAAATGTTTGTTGTTGTTCTTCTGTGCTACTTGAACACTAGCGTGAGATGGCAGTGGCCCACAGCTCATTTCAGTTTGAAAAGAAGACTCTGGACCTTCTCCTCCTCCTGAGATGCGCTGCTCTGTTATCTCTGGTTCAGGCTTGATCTGACCTCAGCCCACTCCTGTCAGGCTCTCCCAGGTTCTTGAGATGACTTTTCTTGACACTGATTTCGAGGCTGAGGTCATGTCTGCTGCACCTTTTCCTGCCGTGCTTTTCCCTTCCGGTCCACTTCCATGGAGATGCTCCAGTACTGCTGTGAGCAGCCTTCTGTGGCTGCTCATGGATCCTTCTCAAACGTGACGTCAGCAGTCAGACGGTGTGCGTCCTCGAGACTGTCTGAACCGTAACTTCCTCAAACTCGAAATATTCTAATAATCTGAGATGCTGGAGTGCAAATTTTATGATCCAGCATCAGAATGAAAACAAACAGGTTGAAATGTTTCATTTTGCATGAAATGAATGTAGAATATTAACAATACAAAACGAACTTTATTGATAATATCCAGATTGTATTATATCCAGTTTTGGGAGGCATGCACACGGCTTTCACATCTGCGTGATAGACAGGAAAATAAACAGTTTGAAACACGGCCTGTCGTCTTTAGCTGAAACGTGGCGGTGATCGCGGTCCTGCTGTGTGTGAGTGGGCAGGTTAGTCACAGCACGTGTTGCAGGGTGAGACCATCAAGACTCGGACTGGTTTTCTTCGATCGTGATGGTTTCTTCTTGCAACATTAGAGCTCTGATGGTTTGAGGTGCTGTTACCCAGAATGCACTTTGTCTGACTTCATTCTTATTGTTTAGTTTAGAGAATGCAAGCGGGCAGACGGCAGCAGACCTGGCCCACGCTCAAGGCTTCCACGACTGTTTCTGCTTCATCTCCAACGCCCAGAAGCACCTGCAGCAGCGTAACGAGGGCAACGTAGTGCAGAATGGAGGCGGCGCCCCCTGTGGTCTGGGCGCGCTCAGCAGAAAGAGGCAGCTAGCCGCCCTGGACGCGGGCCACCTGAAAAAAGCCAAAAGGGCTGATGGTAAGAAATGTTTACGTGTCAGGCGTGTGCGCGGTGCTTGCTTGCTTGCTTTTCTCATCGTGCTGTGCTGCAGGTATGCTGGTGCAGAGCAGCGCGCTCGAGGAGCTGGAAGCCATGAGCCTGGAGCTCAGCGCAGGTGGGTTTGCTCTGCGTGGCAAAGCAGCAAATGGCTACAACAATATCACATGATCCACCTCTGATCCCATTTTCTCTGCTGCTGTGTTTAAAAGCAGATTTCAACAACGGGCATCTCCACGCTGCGCCTCCTCCGCTCTCTCCAAACTCTCACTCTCCGCCACGTTGTCGGCGGGCTTCAGCCGAGATGTGCGGCTCGCTGCACCTGAGCAGCAGCCCGGGCGGCTGCGTCTCCAACTGGCCCGCGTGCCTGGGGCCAACCGGGGTGGACTGTGGGGATTTCTTGCATTATGGACACTACCATGGCTTTGGCGACACGGCCGAGGAGCTGAGTGACAGCAGCTGCATCCGGGCGGAGCATCCATCCAAGCAGGCTGTGGATGGCAGCATCCACCTATACCACGGCTCATAAACCGGAGGCTTCGTCTGCAGGCAGATGTGCTTCCACTAAACTTTAAAGGATTACTCTGGCGATGAGAAGTAATCCTCCTGTGCCCACAGCCAGGACGAGTCAGGCTCACACTGACTCAGCTGGGTGGTGAAAAAGCTGCTTCCAAAAATAATCTTCAGGGATGGATTTCTGTGACATCACACTGTAGGGCAACACTATTCTCATAACTCGAGTTAACTTGGTTCTCTTGGTTTAATCAGCAGCGTCTCTGCAGCCCTGTCCTCACAGTGGCCTTTCAACCACGGACAGCTGGTGGGAATACTTCACTCGTCTTTGTGCTACGCTGGTTCAGAGCATTAGCAGTAGCACGGTGCTGTGTGGGTGTGGAACTCGTCCCGTCTGCTGGGGCCTTCGTTAACCGAGGTGTTTACTGCTCTGGGCTCAGGAGTGACCTCCTGCTCACCGTGTTACCTCAGGAGTGTCGCTGAACTGCACTGCGGCTGAAAACTGTTTTCGATCTCACTGTAATTTCATGAGGCTTAAACCAGTTCTTGTGTTTTGTACGACGGTTGTAGAGGCGCCGTTTTTCTGAACACTGTCACACACGACCTTACACTGACCTGCATTTGTACTCAATAAAACCTGTTTTACATATAAAACAGTATTTGTGCATGTTTTGATTTTTATCACAAATACATTTATAGTTTAAACATGTTTGAGTTAAATGTCAGACGGTTTTCTACAAGGTGACATCAGGCCGCCTGACGAGAAACCCAAAGACTGCCTGGACTCAGAGATGACGTCACTACGTGGGACAGAGCGTCGCTGTGACACCAGCCTGCGCTCTAGCTGTGTATAAAGAGCTGTGCTCCACATTCGTGGACGACACCGTGCACTCAAACTTGTGGCTGCTGGATTTATTTTGCCCGTCTACATTTATATTGACCCCAGAGATAATGCACCTGCACAGCCTCTGGGATCATCTCAATACTTTCCCTTCAGTCCAGGTTTTTTCTCTCAGGAGTTTGAGTGTCCCGGCCGCCAGAACGAAGGATCATTTTTGGTGTATGTTCTGTATGTTATGACTTGTTAGAAAGTTGTACACCTCCACGAGCAGCAGAACAAAGCAGTGTCTGTCCATGAAGACATTCATAAAAACATTTTTATTCCCAATCTTAAACAACACTTTACAGAACAGTTCATCAGCACGGCCCAAACATGCATGAACACAAAGACCAGCACGGTCACCTCCTCAGGTCCAGCTTAATAGTCTTCTGCAGACTGGCTATGCTAGCGTCCAAAGCTGCCAGGCCGTCTCTGAACGCTGCTTCGTCTCTGGTGTCAAAGGTCAAATCAGACCACACAGACTCCGTTTCACTCTGGGACAGCGTGGAGTTAAACAGCTGCCTGCGAGCGTCCTCTGGCCGCAGGGCTTCACCTGGACCAGCGGACCGCTCACGATCAGACTCGTGCCGAGTCCCTGCACGATCTTCTCTCCTCTGAGCTGTGACGTCTAGATGTGCCGAGTCTGAATCTCTCTCTGCATCCACACACTGCACAGGCGCTATCTGGCTAAGAGACTTCAGGTATTGGGCGATGTGGTCAGTAGGGGGCGCTGGCATCCGTCTGTGCTGGTGTTGGCTCGTCTCTGACACAGAGCTGTCAACAACATGATCTGCTGAGAGGAGACTGAAGCAGAAGACGACATGAGTGAGGAACAGTTCTGAATCGTGTCACTTTCATGTATTAACAGCATTGTTAAAGCAGCTGTAGGGCTCATTCTGGGGGGTGACGCCCAGCCACACAGGCCCACCTGTGGAGGTGCTCCATCTCCTTCAGCCTTTGCTGTGCCAGCGAGGCCAGCTTACTCCTCTCCCGCTCACTGTCCAGTAACCTACTCTTACTGGCCTCCAGCTCTGCGCGCGCGCAGACACACACACACACACACACACACGCACGCACACACACACGATGTTGTTCATGGCAGTGTCTTTCACTTTGATAATGGAGGAGATTTCATCACAAAGAGCCCACAGCTCAGATCATCAGCAGGACACTGCGAGTGCGTACCCATCTTAACGAGTGCAGTTTCAGCCTCTCGGTCTCTCAGCTGGCTCTGTGTGTCCTGCAGGGTTTGCCGTAGGTCCGTCAGGTCATCTTGGAGTTCCTGCAGCCTGGACTGAGCAGCAGTGAGCTCTTCCTGAAGTCTCTGCCCTGTGGAGACCTTTTCAATTACTCCCCAGTCAGTTAAAGCTTTTTACCGTGACTGAGCACACCAAACTGAACCCAACAGTAAAATCACAGCGTGTCTGTTGTTGGGTCTTTACCTTAGTGTGGCGCAGCTCGAGCTGACTGTGTTATTTTAATACAAATGAAATAAATACACAACTATTTATGACTGTCACACAATTTACAGTTACAGAGCATCGCCTGGTTCTGATGTCTCTCCGTCTCTGGCTGCTGGTCCAGGTTCCTCACACACCTAGGACACACACACACACACACACACACACACACACGTTATACCAAAAACGTCAGAGTCCAGTGAAGTGAAGGACGTCGTGTGTCTCACCTGTGCAGGTCTGACACACTCTGGGTGTTTGAAGCACTATTATTCATCTGTGCTGTGGACACCGTCTGCTCCAGATGACTGAGTAGGCTCTCTGCTACACTGCCTGACACACACACACAAACACACACACACTGTGACATCTCTAACATCGTCAGCACGTGTGACACAGAGGCTCACGTCCTGTGTGTGGCTACAGCAGAAGTCCACGTCAGCAGAACTTTGCTGAGCTCCCACATCAGTGACATGTAGCTTAGTGTTGGATGCATTCAGGAGGTTGTGTTTGTGTGAGTGATGTCTGGCAGGGTCCAGGGGTGAGATGCACACAGTCACTTTACCTTGTCCAGCAATCAGAGCCTTGAGTTGTGCGAACAGATGCTGAAGCTTGTGAGCTTTTGTCTGTGCCTCAGTGTTGCTCTCCTCAGCTTGTCCAGGCTCCAGCTGGAAGTGTGCCATCTTCATACTGCAGCTGTCTCCGTGTGCATGTGTGAGTGTGTGTGTGCTGGGACTCTGGGTGTGCGTGTCTCTCACAGGAACAAACTCTTGTGCTTCATCACACGCAGTGCGAGGCGTCTCAGAGTCAGGCCGGCAGGCAGTCCGATGGCTCGAGAGAGAGGAGGACTGACGCACAGACAGAAGGACGGACGCCTCGTGCCGGGGCGGACTGACGGTGCGAGGAAGAAGCCGAGGTGAAAGTAAGTGAGACTGCAGCTGGGTGGGACATGGTTTCTGAGGTGGATGTAGCTTCACTCCTGAATGTGGTGCAGGACGGGCAGACGGGTGTCCTCGTGGAGTTCTGCCGTCCGATCCATGCTGGCCTGACGCGCTCTTCTGGCCTGGAAGGTGGAGGAATGATTAGCATTAGACTTTCTACACGTGTTTTCTCACATATTTATAAAGCATGCATCAGCCAATCAGTTTGTTGGTGCTCATGTCCTGATTGATTGTTAGTGATTGATTAAAAGAACGAGCTTCCTCCAAAGGGTGGCCGGGCTCTCCTCTAGTGTGAGAGTAGAATTTCAGTCGTTCAGGAGGGACTCGCAGTGGAACTGCTACAGTTCCACACCAAAGGGAGGAACCTGATTATGATGCCTCCTGGGTGTTTGGGCATGTCCCACGAGAAGGCGGCCCTGGCACATCACACACTGGAAAGACGACATCTCTAAGCTGGCCTGGAAATGTCTTAGTGTTCCCCCAGATGAGCTGCAGGAGGTGGCTGGGGAGGGACGTCGGGGGTCCGTTCTTAGTCTCTGCCCCATGTGACCAACAGGACATGGATGGTTCAGCTCTACTATTGAGAGGCTCCTAGAGGCGGCTCTAAGCAACTGTTGCTAAGTTATAAGCCTTGAATCCATTTTCCAGAACAAATGAACAAAAGTCCTAAAAGCTTTTGGTCACCATCAATGTAATCCTGTCCTCTGCAGTTTATAGTCCCACAGTGGAATTAACACGAGAGCTTTATGTCATTTAGTTCTCAGCGACTGTCTTGTAAGAGTGTGCAGTAAAGCAAACCTCGAACACGCCCACCTGCCTTTGGAGGCCCTTTCTTCAAGCTCTTTTTCCCCGTTGATGTGGAAAGCCTTGGTTTGGCTGCTGCACTGCGAAGCCTCGGAGACACTTACACACACACAGAGTACTATTATGTTGCATTCAACCAGTAAGTGTTGGACAGATCTAACTTATACAGAAAATCCTCAGTGTAACCACACAGGAACAGGTTGATACTTTAAGCTTTTGTACTGTGACTTGTAACAAACGGAGCTGATCTACAGCATTAGGAAGCTCCTCTGACCTGCCTTATCAGCCTGAAGGATCCCACTGAGCAGGGCAGCACAGCGGTCCAGGCCCTTGTGCAGACTGATGACCTGGGGGCAGACACGTCCGGTTTATTGACATGTGTTCAGACACCGAGCCGCTGATGCGGTAGTGTGGGTTAGTGGTTTGTCTGTCAAGCCTTCGGACTTTGTGGAAGTGCTAGATTTCCTCTGTTCACCTCCCCATGTTTGCTACCCTGAGGTGTGTGTTGTGGCAAAGACTCGGTCATGCCTGGATGTGATACCGGTCCGAGATGACACTGTTAATATTTAGTACTGCTACACAACCAAGTGAATAAATCCTGAGAACTCATAATAAAAGTGTTAGCTTCACATGTCGCCACCCGTGGTCTGCTAATGTGGGCGGAGCGTGAACGGTCTCATCACCTGGCCCTCGGAGTCGGTGGAGTACAGGGAGTAGGCGGGCTCAGGGCAGGCAGCTGTTCCTGGATCTAAGCTGGCTCTGAAAACAACAGTGAGGAGAGCGCTAACAGGCACACGTACACATGCAGCCACAGAAAACGCTACATGAAGGCGGGTGTACTCACAGACCCCCTCTGGATGCTCCCGTCAGCCTTCCTGACGTCACCACCTGCCGGCACAGAAACCACGCGTGAAGCCTCACACCTGCCTCTGACAGTGGAAGCTCTGACTGCGTGTTCATTCAGTCCTACCTTGCGCTGAGCTCTTCCTCTCATGGTCTCCGCCAGCCTGAGCCCTGCCGCCGTTACTCGGAGGATTCAAGCACCGCGCGCTGCAAGTTCTCGGCTCGTTTAGAGCTTCCGGTTCAGAGCGCGTTTGAAAGGGAAAACATTAAAACCGTCCAATCAAATTGCTCCCTTCACAAACGACAGGCTCAACTGCCCCGCCCCGGAGGTCCCGGATGAAGGCGGCTGCAGGGCTGCCGTTTTTTGTTTTAACAAAAACTTGGCGCAGCAAATCTTCAGACTCAGCAGCGCTACAAAGAGACACGAGCAGAAAGCAAAGGACCAGCAGTACATGGTGACAAGAATCCAATTACATATATTGAAATAATATTTCAAAAAAGTAAATTACAAAACAAAATTAGAGGAAATGTGCGGTTGGCTTAACATTTTTGGACATTTTATGAATTTCAAGGGCGAGTTTTTAAATAACGGAATTTGTGTATAAAAAATGACCACAGATTATTCTAACATTTAATTTAAAGGTCGATATTCTGGTTTTGCTGTGAAACAACCAATCAGTGTCTTTAGATGAAGCCAAACAACAGTGCAGCTGCATCTGCGTTACAGAAAGAGCAGCCAGTAGGGTCCAAGTTAAATCGATGCCTCAGGAACTTGATGGTTAAACACCTTCAATCATTTCATTCACGACTTGTCTAGATTGGAGGTGAGGAGCTGATCTGTTAGCTAAGAATGAACGCAGCTCTCGGATAAATAATGTTCTTATTGGACAACTTTCTATCATTAACAGAAAGTCCATTAAGCAGAAGTTCAGGAAACCTTGGACTCCTATAGTTATGATGCAGATTTTAAGAGGTGGACACAACAGGTTCTGGATTTGCTTTAATAACTTCCTGATATTGTTCCTTGATATCTAAATTAAATTTGGAGCTGAAGGGTTCATAGGGCATCAGATTACCAGAATAACCAAATGTTATTGCAGCTTACGAGACATTTACTGTTTTCCAAGTCTGAGTGGTGAGTGCTGCATCATCATCAGCCGTTGTTGTTTCACTTACAAAACGCAGAAGCTCATTTGCACATGTGTGCACAATGGGCAGATGTTTGCTTTCATCGTGAATGAATGTTATTTTAGGAGCTGCTTGAAAACCTATGGCTGCAACTTTGCTGCTCCTAGTAGCAAAAGCCTTCACAAATGCCTCTTCATCCTTTCTCCAAGTGTCTGTCAGCTCCTTATCTCAAATCAAAGGAAAACCACCGTTAACCTGGTGGCTCGAAAATAGAGCTATATGACAACTAATGTATTTATAAAAACACAGAGGTTCTGTCTGTGCTTTGCTCGTCAGTTGTAAGCTTTCATACATCTGTGTGTCACGTAGACCTGGATTGACTCATGGACATGTGAGTTTCTGCTTACTTTCCACACACTGGAGAAATTTACAACCATCATTTCCTCCATAACTCTTCATTCATGAAATAAAAGTATAATCATCTTTGTTAATGAAACATTGTTTTGGTGAAATATTATTAAAACGTGTTGTCATCCAGAATGTGTTGTAGGGCAAAAGCTTTAGCCTAGAAATGTTCAGTTATTCGTGTTCTTCCCTTTTTCTGTTCCCAGCACTCGTTTCATGGCGATGTCTTGGTAAGAAAATGGACTGAAATCAAAATCACCATAATGATCTTTAAATTCCACTCAAATAAAGTAGTGGAAGTTGGGCACATGTCCCTGCTTGGCTGTGATGATCTGTAAACATTAAAACCAGACACATTAATGATGTCCTTGTGAATCAAACAAACACCACAGGAATTCTGTTCATGCTCACTGCAGTCACAAAATCAAACTGGTCATCGAGCTTACAGTTTCAATACGTTTCCATTCAGCATGTTCACCACTTCCATTTTTCAGATGTACCTTGTATGAATCAGAAAGTAAATATCTCTGCACTGCGATATCAAATGTGCAGCTTTCTGAAGATTGTTGTGCTTCAGACTAGGGCTGCCACGATTAGTCGTCTAGTCACGATTACGTCGACTATCAAAGTCGTCGACGACTGATTTAATAGTCGACGCGTCGTTTGAAGCTTTGTAAGATCCCAAAAGACGCAGGAATAAGTAGCAGGATTTAAGAGTGTAATAACGGACTGAAACAGAAGATGGCAGCACTGCATGTACAAGGATGCCAGCTGCCGTTAAACCCCGAAGAAGAAGAAGCTGTGTCCCAGAATTCATAGCGCGGCCCAGCTCAGTTTCCAACAATGGCGGCAGCTAGTTAGTTTTAATATTACTCTTATTATTCTTTCTGGGTCACAAAATAAACGTTTAACATATTTTCAGGCGAGAATGTAGCTGTGTAAACCTCAAATATCTGCTCAGTTTATCAGGACACCACATATTTTCAAAAGCGCTCCGACGTTTTCGGAGACGTCTGTTACCCACTAGCTCGATAGCTAGCCGGGGGCTAGGTCACTAGCGCCGTGAGAACACCGGACTCCCGGCAAATCGTTTTCAAACCCACCGCCGTCTTTCGCTACTCAGGTTAAATATATATGAGTCACTTAGATAAATTAAAAATGTTGTTGTTTGGCTTTTTTTTTTAGTATTTTATTTGTTCCTGAGTAAATCGGTTTGGCTGAGATTAAAGTTATAGTTTTTACACAGCTGAATAAACGTCAAGCAGACAGCTGATTATCAGAAGTGTGAGATGCTGGAGAATTTACTCCGGTGTCCTGTTATATTTTAGATAGAAGGAGTTTATTAAACTTCACCGAAACAATCTGCAAATTTCATTAAAAATGAATAAACTATCATCTTGTCTTTATTTTTAGTTAGCACCTTAGAAGCTTAAAGCTGTAAGCTAATGATAGTTATATAAGAGCAGATGCTGCTGGTGCAATAAGCTGTAGTTTTACGTCCAGTGGATGATGATCTGATTAGTCGACTAATCGCATAAATAATCGGTGACTAGTCGACTATCAGAATAATCGTTTGTGGCAGCCCTACTTCAGACCAGTGAGATCTTCCCAATAAGGCATCTTGTGCTGGTTTTGCTCTTAAATCTCCTCTCGCTATGCGTAACGTTGATGCTGAAGACAAGGGCGAGCACACAACATCTTTTGTATTGTGTTTGCAGGTCTTGTTTTTCCTACACAAAACATGAGTGTGGAGCACGATCTTGAGGAACTGATGGAAGAGGAACCTGAAATGCAACCACAGATACATCCCTAAGGCTTCTGTTACCCTTTCATGGAACGTGTAGACTCAGACTATGATACTATGGTCTACCCATTACACAGAGCACTGAACCATTTTTATCGTGTAGATTAGCACTTCACTCATGTGTGTCAAATCAAAATGTTGATGTCTTAAATACTGATAATTAAAGGAGACATTACACCACAAAACGTGTGGCGTGGGCGTGGCTAGAGCGGGTTTGTCTACTAAGTTGGCGATTTGATCTGCGGGTGCTCTACAGCTCCCAGTGGGTTTATCTGACTGTGACTGTGTGAATGTTGGACAGAAAAAGCACTAATGTGTTTGCTGTGAATGTGTAACTGAGATGTGTCGTACAAAGTGCTCTGAGCACTCAGAGTAGAAAAGGCCTGCAGCTAGGTCCGTGTATATTTGGACACTGACGAGTTTCGTTTACTGAAACATATTCCGCTTATAGTTATATCATGGACATGATGTGCAGACTCAGCTTTGATTATCCATGTTGGAATTGGATGAAGCATTTAGGAGTTTCTTCGTCTTACCCTCTTTTTGAAGGCAACAAAGGTAATTGGACAAGGGACTCGAAGGCTCATAGGCAGGTATGGACAATTCCTTCGTTATGTTGTTATCAATTAAGCAGATAAATGGCCTGGAGATGATTTAAGGTGTAGTGTTCGCATTTGGAAATTTTACTGTGAACAGGCAACATGTGGTCAAACAGAACTGAACAGAACAACCAATCCGAGAAATTGCTACATGAATCATTTCCATGGTGAAGAGAAACCCCATGACAACAGTGAACCAAGTGAACAACACTCTCCAGCAGGCAGGCGTATCAATTTCAAAGTCTACCATAAAGAGAAGACTATATGAAGGTAAATACAGAGGGTTCGCTGCAGCCTCACGAATAGGAAGGCTAGATTGGACTTCGTTTAAAAAAAAAAAACATGTAAAAAAGCCAGCACAGTTTTGGACAAACGTGCTTTGGACACATGAAACCTCTACCAGAATGATGGAAAAAAAAAAAAAATTGGAGGTGTGGAACAACTCACATCATCTGTAAAAACACCGCAGAGGCAGTGTGATGGTTTGGGCGGTCTCGGCTGCCACTGGGACACTAGTGTTTATTGATGACGTGACACAGGACAGAAGCAGCTGGATGAACTCTGAGGTGTTTAGAGACAGTCAGCCCACATCCAGCTAAATGTAGTCACGGTGATTGGGCAGCGTTCGAATAAAGTAATAGAAATGAACATTCCACTTAAAGTTCATTTGTCCAAATACTAATGAGTCTCTGAAATGAAGGGATTCTGTTGAAAAGGAGCTTTAGTTCCTCACATCTTTATCCAATCTTTTTGTCCAACCCACTGAACTAAAGCTGAAAGTCTGCCCTTCACCTGCATCCGAGTCTTTTCATTTTTAATTTGTTCTAGTAATGTACAGAACAGCTGCTGAAGGTGCACTGCTGCTGAACCAAAACGGCTCTGCCCATGTTTTCAGCTAAATTGCTGGACATCCTGGTGAGAAGTGACCATCAAGGCAGAGCAGTCACAACCTGACCACTACAGCAGGGCTTTTATTTCAGTATTTCCATTGACCAGTAGAATAAATGTGCTAAATATTTAGCTTCCTGTAACAAATGTAAACGTTGGAAAAAGTGACTAAAAAAAAAAACAAAACAAGCAAAACCCAAACATGTTTTTTTTATAAGGTTTGGAGCTAAATGTAGACAAATGTTGCCATTAATTTCAGCATGTTTCAGTTTACAAACAGCGCCCTCTATGGCTGCGTTAAGAAAAATAAAGAGCAGTACTTGATCAGTTTTGTTGCAGGTAGTTGTACGCCTTGGTGCTCTTGATGTTGACCCAGAGAACACTGGGCCATAGTTTTAGATCATCAGTCTGTGGGAGGTGATGGGTGAGGCACTGCTAATGTATTGTCCTCACCACTTATTAAAGCATACCTAGTGTATCCACAACGTGTTGCTATTTCAGCCAAGTGAAAGAAACTGCAGTGAGAGAAACTTATGAACACTGAAGGTGTAACCCTGCAAGCATCAACAGTGCAAGCAGGAAAAAAAAAATCTTCTGCTTTCAATCAGGTGTAACTGCACGAACTCAGGAATACTGTGGATATTAAAGGCCTTCAGCCCAGCAACCTCCATGGAAACGCCCCTTCTGGGTCCCAGTGCTCAGTGATTGAATACATCGTGAGAGGTGCTGGGTCCTCCTGATCCACATCAACCATCTCTGGGACTGGAAGCAGACCACTGCGCACTGGGACTCAGCACCTGTCTGGAAATGGATTGAATGTGAATGAATGAATTTAATCGATTTCCAGGCAGCAGCTGGGTTTTCCAGGTGTGTTTGAATCATTCCTGAAGGACCTACTGAGCTGGCTGTAATAAATGAAAGTGTTGCTTTAAACATTTATTCAGATAAGAAACAGAACTACAATGAGATTGGCTTTGAGTAAGACACACGCTGTTTACACAAAAACTGTTTAACTCCAAAAAAGTAATAATACTAAAAAAAACAAAAAGAAAACCCCAAAACAAACAGACTTTACAACATATTGATGACAGTACTTTATCTGTACTAACATTTTAACTCTCTGGCCTGTGACAAACTATTCTTCCAACAAAACTAAAAATACCAACAAGCTCAACAATTTAGAAAATTGGGATCATTGCTGTGCGACTGCGCCGCTCTCACTCCCATTCTTCATCGTCAGCAGCCGTCTGTGCTGCCAGCTGGCTCGTTACACTGCTGTCCTGGAAAAGGCCTCCCTGTGGACCCTGAAGAAGGACCACAATGTGAAACACTACAACATCTCAGAGAATTCAGTGCAAAACAACTTGAACCAGTTACCTTCCTCAAGTCTGTGGAGGCAAAATGTTTCCTGGGTGGGTTAAAGCCAGAGGGGCCATGGCCGCTGAACGCAGCCGCCTCTAACCACGAGGGAACCTCCTGCTGGGCCTGCCAATCCCAAACATCTCGCTTAAAGCACTCAGGTCTCACCTTACGCACTTGTGGTGATGCACATTGTGTAGTTGTAGTGCAGCGTTCTCACCTTGGACAGGATTGTGACCAGTGATCGAGCCAACTCACTGTTAGCGTCTGGATCATAGAAGGACACTGCCCTCCCGGTGTTGCCACAGCGGCCGGTTCTACCGATACGATGGACATACTCGTCGATATTGTTTGGTAGGTCAAAGTTCACCACGAGCTGCACATCTGGAATATCGAGTCCACGGGCACCTACAGAGGTTGCCACCAGGACAGGACATTTGCCAGAGCGGAAGTCTCCAAGGGCCTGCTCTCGCTGCCACTGCTCACGGTCACTGGCAGCCAGCACAGCACATAGAATAGAATAGATGTACAGTGAGATCTAGAGCATCTCCAGACATGTGGGGGAAGAAAGGTGAGGTGCACAGTTTCTGCAGCACTATATACATATGAACAGTATTTAGAAAAAAGAAAAGTGTATGTATCTACTAGGGGTGCAACGATACACAAAATTCAGGGTTCGGTTCGATACTTTGGTGTCACGGTTCGATATTTTTTCAATACAAAAAAAAAGTTCATGCCTTTTTAATTTGTCATTTATTAAAATTATAAATATATATTTTAACTCAAAAGTACAGTTTTTAAATTTAATGTTGCTGAAACAAAGTAATAAAAAATAAATCTGATGGAGGAATCCCTCATCTTTGGAAAAGAGTTTATTACAGAGAAATGGCTCTTTCAAAATAAAAGCTCTACTATACGCTTCTTCTGGGCTATATTCTCAGCAGCATATTAAACATATCAGGTCCCCATAAGGAGAATCCTGTGCTAACGGCTGTCTAAATGACTCGGGTAAAGTTTGTAGCATGCTGCTTGTTGTTTTTGTCTGCTTCCACTTGTCTTTGCACGAGGATGATGTCGGCGTAAATGTGCAGTCATATTCGTTGTGTTCCCACTAGTGCTGTCAGCGTTAATCTGAAATGACGTTAACGCCACAACACGGCAAATCTCCTTTAACGAGCTACCGCAGATCACCCCGTGCGTGGGGCTGGACGGCCAACACGTTAACAAGCTAACTGCGCTAACACACTAGTTCCCACCCATGTAATTGAGCATTGCGTGGCACATCCAACATACTGTTTTACTTTAGTCCATGACGCGCTTACCTTCAGGGTCATACGTCACATGAAAACCAAAATAGTTCCAAAGGCCAGATCTGAATGAGGGTGGCGGAGGTTCAATTTGCCATGTTGCAAGGAGAGCTTAACTTCTGTCTTGCTAGCTTGTGCTGCGCTCAGTGAATCTGTGTTCGACTACTCCGCCTAGGCTGCACTGTCGAGCGCAGATCCACTGAGCGCTCCACACAGACAGCATCGTCAGAAGGAAAGTTGATAAAATAAATTAAAAATTTGTATTGTTCGATACATATGCGTACCGAACCGAAAGCACTGTATCGAACGGTTCAATATCGATACGAATATCGTTGCACCCCTAATATATACATATATACCCACAATTTATTTACAGTTTGGGTTATTGCACAAAGTATAGCACAGTGGTAGTTTACAGAGGCAAGTGTGGGGGTGGAACTGTGTTATCAGTGCATGTGTGAGTACGTCACACAAAGGACAACCATCTCCATGAAAGCCACAGTAAACAGACAAACACCACTTACCCGTGAATGCTGGTAGTTGGAAACTTCTCCTGACACAAGATTACGGCAATAAAATCAGCCTGTCTCTTGGTCTCTACAAACACCATGGTGCGCGCCGATCCTGCAGCACAAACCCACAACACACAGTTCGGTTACACTGAGCTATCGTTTGTTTTGACCTTTAGTTCTTCTCAACACTGGAAACCCAGAAGCTTGAAATCGTTGCCTTAAAATACCTGTTGATTTCAGGAGGTCTAAAAGCTGATCCCTCTTAGCGAACTTGGTGACCTGCACAAATGTCTGCTCCACATCACTGCAGGCTCCACCCACAATTCCCACGGCCAAGAACAAATAGTCAGTCTTTAGAAAGTCAGCTGCCAGCCTATATCACACACACACACACACACACACACACACACTGAGATGAGCTGGCAGGCATTCAGACCTGGTTGTATGTCAGGAGTACAAACTGGCAGCAGACCTCTGGATGTCCTCGGGGAAAGTAGCACTGAACATCAGAGTCTGACGGTTCTCTTTCGATGGCATCCCAGGAGAGCCCACCAGGCGGCGCATGTCAGGCTCAAAGCCCATATCCAACATGCGGTCAGCCTCATCCAGCACCAAGTAACGCACTTTGGTCAAGCCAACCTGGAACACACATTTATTAGCATCTGAAAGCGCTGCACAATTTTGTCATCCAATCGATGGTACCTTTAAACGGCCTTACCTTTCCTCTTCCAATCATGTCCAGCAGTCGTCCTGGTGTTCCACACAACACATTGCAGCCCCTGGAGAGGTCTCTTATTTGGTGTCCAGTGCTGACTCCACCATACACTACAACAGGTCGCACACATGTGCTGCAGAGTGGAGACAAACATCTTGAATTTACCTTCTATCTACATGTTGGTGGAGTTCACTTATTCTTTGGCTTTGACAAAGAAACACACCCATAGGCAAACTTCCTGGCCTCCAGGTAAATCTGGTTGATGAGCTCCCTAGTTGGCGCCACAATGATGGCTTCAGGCTCCTGCGTCTCACTGAAGCAACTGGCCGCCGCGCCATCTGCCATCAGCTGTTGAAGGATTGGTAGCAGGAAGGCAGCCTGGTGGAGGGAGACCACATTTAACCTCTGTCCACAAGCAGGTCTACACCCAGGTTCAACTCTCCCAAACCGTACCGTTTTACCAGAGCCAGTCTGGGCGCAGGCCATGAGATCCCTGCCAGCAGAAACGATGGGGATGCCGTGCTTCTGCACAGGGGTGGGCTTCACATAACCAGACTTGCTGACGTTTCTCTTTAGGGACTCGCACAGCGCTGCTTCATCAAATGTCTGAGAGAAAGCAGAAGAAATGTACACCAGCATGGAGGGCAAGTCAATATTGCTGTGACACCATGCTTTAAATTACTTCAGGTTTCACGCAGCTGTTTGAACTCAGCCTTAGAGCTGCTTCCAAACAGCTCCAACTATAACAGAGCCGGCTCCTTCAACCAGTGCGGGAAGTCACCAGAAATCTGACCAGAATGGTGTCCAGCTGCACGGTTATACTAGAAACTAGGGCTGTTCACTATAACCACATATATCAGATAACATAAAACCGTCTGTTTCATTTTACGCTAGGGCTGAACGATATATCGCATTTGCGATAATATCGCGACATGATCAAGTGCAATTTTCTAACCGCAAAGGCTGCGATTATACTCTGGACATGTCCAAATTCATGGGCTGCATCCTCCTGAGGCCGCATTTGTAGACCGATTACGTCACAGCGACGCGCCGAAGGCTGTCCAAATTACTACCATATCCCAGAATTCATAGCGCGGCCCAGCCAAACTCCAGTTTCCAGCAATGGCGGCCGCTACTAAGTTTTAAAATTACTCATACTAATCTTTCTGGGTCACAAAATAAACTTTTAACATATTTTCAGGCGAGAAAGTAGTTGTGTAAACATCAAATATCTGCTCGGTTTATCAAGATATCCCATATTTGCAAAAGTGCTTCGACGTTTTCAGAGGCGTCTGCTACCCACCAGCTCGACAGCTAGCCGGGAGCTCGAGGGTTACTGATGCGGCCGAGAACGGCACAACTCCCGGCACATCATTTTCAGATCACCGCGGAGTTTCGCTGCTCGGGTTAAACGTAATATATAAGTCACTTAGACAACCTAAAAATGTTATTGTTGGGCTTTTTTCAGTGTTTTGTTTGTTCGTGAGTAAATCGGTTTGGCTGAGATTAAAGTTATTAGATTAGATAAAATAAAACTTTATTAATCCCCCGGGTGGGTTCCTCCTTGGTTTTCACACAGCTGACTAAACGTCAAACAGAAAACTGATTAAACAGAAGTATGAGACAGTCGAGAATTTACACCAGTGTCTGGTTATATTTTAGATAGCAAGAAGCAGACGGCCGAGTTTATTAAACTCCACCGAGACAGCGGTGACGCTAATCAGAACTAGACCGTCCAATTTCACGCCTTTAAATTTTAAAGGCGTGTTTGTGTGTGTGTTTATACAATTGCTATTATGTTTGCACTTTATGTGTAATGTTACTGACTGCAGAGATCAGTAAGATGTGTGTATTTTTTATTTATTAGTTTTATTTATTTAATATTATTTTTTAATTGAATGACTGTCTAGTAGTTCACAGATGTCGAAAAACTGAGTGTGGTAAAGCCACTGATTTTTTTTATGTATATTTCTGCAATCTGCACATTGTACTGACTTTCATTTTAATGTTTACACCAGGGTTCCTTGTCAGCACTTTATGCTCAGATGTTTGTAAGCTAAAAATAAACTATTGTGTATGTTCAAATATACTGTTGTGATTGAAGAAGTTAAATAAAAATGTCAGTCATCAATTCATGCATCACCTCATGTCATCATAACAGAGGTCTGTCTTCCAGGAAAGAACAGTTTAAAATTAATGTAATATAGTATTGGCCATACTATATGATGTATTGCTTGTCTTTGTTTAATAATACAGAAGACAAAGACCTTAAAAAATAATCGCATATCGCATCGCAATCGCAATATTGGGGCAAAAAATCGCAATTAGATTATTTTCCATAATCGTTCAGCCCTATTTTACGCTGTCGTTTGTTTCGTGGTGTCGTAAAATAAACTGTGTACAGCAATATTTTTCATGGTTTTGATGTCACTGTAGTGGCTATATTAATTTCTTACAGTTCTCTCTTTCTCTTATATTTAATGTAACCACACTACAGACGAATAGCGCCTGTTTTTACGTGTTTTCGTTAGCAATGGTAAAACCATCGCGTGGCTCCACTGTCCGCTTGTTTGTTTTCCACATAAACCTTTCACAATAAAGCTCAAGATCCTTTTGAGACTTTTCAAAATAAACTGAATCACATCAAAGAGTATGCAGAGAGTTTACGGATGAGAAGCAAAAAAAGAGCCGTCAGGTGCTAAAAAATAGAGCTTAGACTCAAACTTTGAGAGAAAACGGCGCCGTTACAGCTTATGTCTAAAAATGTATCGTTTCATGCATCGGTTAAAACACTCCAGGTACATGACGCGCAGCTGGAAACACTAAACGCAAGTCGAGCTGCCCGAGATTCACAGAAAATGTTACATTTTGTGATTTACATCGTTGTCAGGACGATAAATGTCTTCTATCTGATATGAGATTTTTTGTCATATCGCACAGCCCTACTAGAAACTAACGCAAGTGTTGCAGTCTTGTGTATTAACTTGCTCCTGTGTGCCGTCCTACAAGTTAACAGCCATCTTACAGGCTGCAGAAAGTCTCGCCTTTCTGTCAGCTCATCATTTGCATCGTTAAATGGCTCACAGCTGTCCCTGAAATGCATACAAACATCAACTTCAAATAATAAAACTCAATTCTACAAGACAGTCTCACCACTTGGCAGCCATCTTGGTTTAACATTAAAAATAATACGTTATTTTTCTTGAGTAAATGCAGGCTCTAACATGCCACAGCAGGCAATTACATTCACACAAACATAACATCTTTGACAAGCTGCTTACTTTCAAAGCGGAGCCAAGGAGAAATAAGTGATACTGATAATGGAATCGCAATCACAACGTGTGCTGCTTTGGCTTTAAAAATAAGATCTTAACAGCTTTTTTCCAGTAGACTGAACTAGTTACACAAAATCTTTCACGAACAGCTGATCTGACCACTTGAAAAGAAATTACACGCCAGCTCCATTTCCTTATGGTATACAGCGATCCCTCGTTTATCGCGGTAGTTACATTCTAAAAATAACCTGCGATAGGTGAAATCCGAAGTACCCAACTTTATTTCTTTTACAATTATTATAGATGTTTTAATGCTGTAAAACCCCTCACTACACACTTTCCTCAGACAGGCATGAAAATGTTCACTTTGCATACATCAGTGTGTGACACTGATGTAACCAGTTTTGTACCAAGCCAGCAAAGAACTGCTGATAACAGATTTGTGTACCTACTGGATTGCCCCCTAACATTTCTTACCATTATAGCTGGTGGTGGGTTGGTTCCACTGACATCCACCAAGATCTCATCGTACTTGTCAAAGTTGACACCGGACTCATAATGGGAAAAAATGGACTCCTCATCTTCAGAGGGTGGTGGGGGAACGTAGGTAACCCTGGGTCCTGCATCATGGAAACAGAAATGCTGCACATAATGGAAGATAAAGCTGGCATGCTGCAGATCTCTGAACAGGAAGTTTAACTTACTATCACTGTCATCTGTCTTCTCTGTAGGTGTATCCTGGTTCCCTGTGTTACACACAGATGCCAGCCACATCAGTAAATCTTTCAAACCTATGTGCACTGAATCATTGAGGTCAATAATGAAAAACAACCTTGAGCAAAGACCTCTTCATCTTTCCCACGGTAGCCTGCAGCACAACACAAATTACACTTCTGACACCTCTGACAGATTTGCACATGATCAGAACTGCTCGTTTACTCACCTCCTCCAAAGCCGCCTCTGCCACCCTGTTCACCACCTTTAAAACACAAGTCAATTAACTGCTATTCTTACTCAAAATCCACACTGACTGCAATCAAATTTATCAGGAGGTCTGCAGAGTCACAACAGTCTACTAATCGACCCTCAGCTTTTCCAACCCAGGTGAAGCCCGACGTGCACCCACTGGAGTGCGAGTGTGTGAACATTTAGTTTACACAGTGCTTAGGCTATAGGAAAAACAATACATGTATGAATGCATGTGAATGTGTGATTAAGGCTTGTAGTAAAAAAGCACTAACAAGTACGAGTCAATGTGGCATTTGCATGCAGTGGAAAAAACCCACCACGAGTGGAATCAGACTCGTACCTTGCCTATAGCTTCCTCCTCTGCCCCCTCTTCTTCCTCTCGACACTGAAAAGCAGAAAATGCTCACACTGTAAACAAGCATTTCTTTCAGTCTACTTTTGTGTCTTAATGGGAATATTAACACTACCATTTGTATGGTCACCATTCTCTTCATTGGCTGTAAAAATAAGAACATCAAGTCAGACGCGTTCCAGCTCAAAGCCAAACAGACGTACACGTCAATATTCCAGTTATTACCGTCAAAATCACCGTGATCCGTTCTGCCGAATCCTCTGCCACGCCCTGATAACACACAACTTATATTACATCCATCAACAGCTCTATTCACTACAGCATAAATATGCATACTGGCACAGCATTACCACTGCTTTACTGACTGAACAAGCTTGTTAATCCTCTTTCACACTGCTAGTTGAGGGTTTTTCTTTCAGCATTTGTAATTTGAAGAGTTTTCATAATCTGTGAAACTGTATTACAAATGCCTAACATTCCACTGAGATGACCAACAGTATATATCCCCCCCCACACACACCCCCACCACGGCCTCCTCTTCGGCTGAAGCTACTCCTTTCTGCTGTATTATTCTGGCTGTCACCATCTGAAAGGAAGAAACAACCCTCAGGAAACACAATGAGGAAAACTACAACAGCTCATGTAATACTCTTCATGCTTACCGTTTGCACTGTCCTCAGCACCTTAAAAAAAAAAAAAAAAAAATCAGATAACTAAAATTAGATACCTTCGACAATCGTCTGAATGCACCTACTACAACGTGATAACCATTTCTCCCACCACCTGCATGCTCCTCCATTGGCACCTCTGTGATAAGTACTGTGTGTGACAGTATCAAGCAAACCTTGTGGTCTGAAAACTAGAGCCAAGTGCCATAACGCAACATTCTTTAAACAGCCAGCGGGGGGCAACTGCTCTAGCTGCAAACATTGTCCTTTTGAAATAAGAGCTGGGTCTGACTGAAAGCACACACTGATGGAGTAATGTCTTGAGCACAGTGCATAAATCTGACACAGAATGATCAAAATGAACAAGAACTTCTTCTTCCTCCTAGCGTTTTTCCCGCTCGGTTGCAGGGTCCGCTTTTCTGCAAAGTCGGCTCCACTTGGGTCGATCAAGGGCGTCGGTCAGATCGGCTTCGATCTTCTTCACGTCGTCCTTGATTCGGTCCATCCATCTCCGCTTTGGTCTGCCTCTAGGTCGACGTCCTTGGGGGCTGAGCCGCAGTGCTGTTCTCACC
Source organism: Haplochromis burtoni (assembly GCF_018398535.1). Classification (NCBI taxonomy): domain Eukaryota; kingdom Metazoa; phylum Chordata; class Actinopteri; order Cichliformes; family Cichlidae; genus Haplochromis; species Haplochromis burtoni. The sequence continues at coordinate 869,550 of NW_024582566.1, forward strand.
ACTGAGTTCTCATCGCTCCGTACCACATGTCCGTACCACCGCAGCCTCGCTTCTTGCATCTTATCAGTGATTGGCGCGATTCCCATCCTCTTTCTAACGTCGGTGTTCATGATGTGGTCCCATCGTGTCAGGCCTAGGCACCATCGCAGCATCCGCATTTCCATCGTGTGAAGGGCTTGTTCGTGCTTTGCGAACAAGCCCTGAACAAGAACTGACACGTTTTATTCAGTAGTGAGCCAAATTGAGACATTAGGGCCATGAAGTCATCAGGAAAACCTCCAAAAGTTCATCAGGAAAAGTATTTTCTGAGCTCAGGACTGTCTGTGCAACAACAGCTTTAACCCCATGGAGGCTGATAAACAGGTTTAATGCACTATTACACTGCCTCCACTTTTCATCTTTTACACTGTATGGGCCGGTGTCCTGCAGGTCTTAGATGTGTCCATGATCCAGCACAGCTGATTTGAATGGATAAATTACATCCTGAACATGTCCTCCAGAAGCCTGCTAAGGAACTAATCATTTGATTCAGGTGTGTTGACCCAGGGTGAGATCTAAAACCTGCAGGGCACAGGCACTAGAGGCCTGAAATTGGACACCCCTGCTGTATGCAATCCCAAAAAGCATTCTTCCACATCAAATCTACTCTAATTTGTCATCCAGAAATGAGGATTATCCAGGACAATTTCACCACTAAAATGCCAAACAGTGTCAGTTTCAGTGTTTAGATGCAGCCCTTGCACGTCATATCCAGTTTCCCTTGCTCACATGGGTCTTCACCAGGCACCAAAAAAAAGAAACTTAATTGCTGCAGGTGAAACTCCAGAGGTTGGTGGATATTTTTTATTTAAAGCTATGATTGCTTGCCAAATGACGGGCGCACACACACACGCCTACTGGCTTTTCACCTCACAGCTCATACATAATGCTAATTTTCATACGTTTACTTGCTCAAAGGACAATTATACTACTTCTTAAACAGTGTTAAATGCGCACCTGAGAAGGATGAGTTTTTAAATCCTCCTCTTCCTCTGCCCCGTCCACCACGACCTGGAAGAACACATTTAAATCACTCCTCAATGTCACGCAAGACGCTTCCTGTAAGGGCTCCATCGTCTTTCTACACTCACCTCTTTGAAATTCACCACGATCAGAGCTCCAGAAATCCCCTTGTGTACCTAAAAACATGTTTTAAAATACAGAATAAAACCAAAATAAATCTTAACCTGCCTCCAATCTTTATTTTAACCCTTGGAAGAAAGAATTAAAGCAGACAATCTGAAGTGGAACATACCTGCATTTGAGGTGTGGCTGGTGAGTGCACAAGTACCAGAGGTAGCGGTTTCCTGTAAACATGGGCAATTTCAGTCGGACGCTGCCTGACTGGCTCAGCGAAGTGCGTACGCGTGGCCTTCGGATATTACACTAGCTTACCTGTTCTTCCCACTCGTCCATTCTTGCTCACCTGAGGAAAAAAGTACCACAAGAAATTTTGTAAATCACGTACGATAACGAAGACACCCCCCCCTTTTTTTTTTGTCGCTTTCATTCCGACATTAAAAGCTAAACTTTTCCTGAGAATCTAGCACGTGACGACTACCACGCGAGAAGTGATGTGCACTTAAAACAATATAATGGTTTTAACAAACACTTACAATGCGCAAGTGTCTTTAATCGAAACGTCGACTGTTGCAAAGCAAATGTGGCTCTAAATGCAAACTCTGAAGTACAGAAAATGACTTCGCGCTTCTTCTAGCTAATCAAGACACATCGAGCAGGCGGGAGCAGGGCGGCGGCTAACTTCCGCCCTCAATTTAGACGCAAACACGAAATAACGCTTTAAGTCAAGTGTTTGCACAGTTAAAATTAGTCATTTTTAAAGCGCTGTTTCGAGAATACACTCAAAACCAAAAAAAACTACGAGTGGACGTCAAAGGCGATACCTGTTAGCATTGGAAGCGCTAACTAAAAACAGCACGACGGGATTAATAAAACTGATAATAACTACATCTTGTTCTTCGAAAATTGGTTTCATAAGTGACAGTAATGTAGTAAAACTAGCCCAGGTAGAATAACCGTACTTTGAGTGTCTTCACAGATGAGATTCTTCCTCGAGGTGCAGCCTGCTCGTGCGCTCACAGAATGGGGCGCGCGCATGCACAGCGCACAACCCGCAAACTTGCAACTTCCGCCATTTTCCCGCCCAACTGGATTTTTAGGAAAATACAAGAAATAAATACGAAGAATTATAAACTTTCCCCCTGTAAATAGCTTCTAATAGAACATTTTTAAACATAGTTCTGTTGGCAAAATTGTAGAACTTGAAGGCTGTTGCACAACTACTGGAAAATGTCATTCTGCTTTCTTTCAGTTTTTAATATTCTTTTATAATAATAAAAGAATATTAAAAACTTTTTAAAAAGTTGTTGGTTCGAAAAGTTTAAAAATCTGTGTAAAAAGTAACCCTTTACTGTGGATGTGATATATAAAAGCTTTATTAAACTACCACTAAATCCTTTACTCTAAATTCAACCTATTGGCTATCATTTTCAGTGCAATAAAATAAATCTGATAGTGTTTACCGATTTTCTATCTCCAAATAATATCATTCACAATAAATTAGAAACCATTCACCTGCTCAATCTCGTTGCGCATAGAGTCTGCACTGCCATCTGCTGGAAAGCTATACAATTGCACGTTCACTGCTAAATGTGATTGTAACATTGCACACGCTCATACTTGTATTGATATAACTTTGACGAGGCAACAATAAAAAATAGAGCAAATAATAATTGCTGTGTATTCCTATTATTGTTCCCAAGCTCCCCAAGACAAATGCTGAGGACAGAACAGTGTAAAATCAGTGCCAGATCAAAAATGCAGATTATTAGGAATGAGATTTCCATATCAGTTGGGACCCAAGTTAACAACACTTATCAAACACTGACTCTCTGATGATTGTATTGGAGAGCAGCTCATTGTTCACTATTTTATGTGTGCTGAAGCAGCCAGCGGCTGAACTGCCAACCCTCCAACTAGCAGATGAGCTGGTCTACCTGAGCTACAGCCTGCTGACAAGACAAGGGGAAGGGGGGAAGGTGTGTTAGGAGGCAGTGAGGGTGACAAAAAAGCAGGAGTGTGGAGGTGAGAGGTGGGACCATGACTGATAAAGGGAGATGGCAGATGGTATGTAGAGAAGGAAGGCAGATATAGTGTGTTTGTGTGTGTACAGGAGACCAGGTGGAAAGGAAGCAAAGCCAGGAGCACTGGAGGTGGATTCAAACTATTCTACCATGATGGAGAAGGAAAAATAGAGTAGTGGACAGGAAGAGTATGGGAATAGTGTTGTGCAGGTGAAGAGAGGGTCAGACAGGGTTGAGTTTGAAGCTGCAAATCAAAGGAGTGATGTGCAATGTTGTCAGCGTGTATGTCCAATGGGCGGATGTTAGCTAGAAGAGAGCTAGATGAAGTGGAGGAGGGTCTCCCCAGGGTGGAGAGCATTGTGAGGGGGATGTAGGTGAAGGCTGCAGAGGCGATGGGGAGGTGTTTAGGAGGCATGGTGTTAAGGAGAGAAATGCAGAGCGTCAGATGGTGTAGATTTTCTGAAATGAATGGAAATGGCTGTGGTGGACATGAACTTTAAGAAGGGGGAGGCAGATAGGAGGACGTCAGAATTGAAGAAAGCGAACACAGGTGGACTCGTGCTGAAAATGCAACATGAAAGTGGTAGGAGACTGTAAGGTGGTGGCAGGGGAGGATGTAGGTAGGGAGCATCAGATGGTAGTCTGTAGGATGGCTTTGGACATCAAGAAGAGTAATCAAGTGAAGGCAGAGCCAAGGATTAAATGATGGGAGCTGAAGAAGGAGGAACGTCGCACAGAGTTCAAGAGGGAGTTGAGATGCTAGGGAAGAGTTACCAGCTGGGAAACTACAGCTGAATTAATGAGGAACCTGTCAGGAAGGTGTTTGGTGTGTCCTCTGGACTAAGGAAAGAGGACAAGGACACTTGTTGGTGAAATGACAGCGTAAAGGAAAGTATTTAAAGGAAGAGGTTGAAACAGTCAAGGAGAGATGGGAGTACAAAGACTGGCAAAAAGGAAAATGCTTCACTGAGGAGGGAGACTCAATTAGTTAGCTCCAGATGTCACATCAAATACATCAGAACTGCGTGACTATAAACAGATCTATAGACTAATGTACACTTATACTTGTCATCTGTGTGAGCTAGCTGAAGCAGTTTATGTAAGCCATCTTTTATATCCTATGCCTAACACTTCACATATATATTCTTTATATATGCTAAGATCTTTCAACTTAAACACCTTGATCCATGTACTTAAGCAATAAGATAAAATGATATAATCTATATTTATAATATAATATATCTTTTTTCCAAATTGTTTGACACAAGCAATAACAAAATGGGTTATCCATCCATTAATCCATTTTGTCCGCTCATCCAGGGCCGAGTTGCAGGAGCAACAGCCTAAGCCCAGACTTCCCTCTCCATAGGCATCACGTCTAGCTTGTTCCCAGGCCAGCCGAGAGATATAATCTCTCCAGTGTGTCGCGGGTCTCCCCCAGCGCCTCGTCCCAGTGGGACATGCCCTTAGAGATAGGATGAGGGGCTCAGAGTAGAGCAGCTACTCCGCCACATTGAAAGGAGCCAGCTGGGGTGGTTTGGGTATCTGACAAGGATGCCTCTCCCAGGAAATGCCCAGGAGGGCTTCCTGAAAGAGGCCAGCCACCCTTCCAAGAGAGCTCCTGTCCACTGCTATGATGTCATTCTTTTGGTCACCTTGAGCTTGTAAACATAAGTGAGGGCGGGGATGTCCTGACCAGTAAATGGAGAGCTTCGCGACTGGTACAGCATCCTCATCACTGCAGCCACAGTACCATCTGTCAATCTTCTGCTCGCCTCTCCCATCACTCATGAAAAAGACCCTGACATACTTAAACCCAGAGTGGGCACTCCACCCCTTTTCCAGCTGAGGACCATGGCCTCAGACTTGGAGGTGCTGACTGTCATTCCCACCACTTCACACTCGGCTGCAAACCACTCCAGTATGAGCTGGAGTCCACCATAGGATGAAGCCAACAAATCCACATCATCTGTGAAAAGCAGAGATGAGATTCTGGACCACCCAAGTAGAAGCCCTCGTGCATACAAATTATGAACACAATCGGTAATAAAGGGCAGCCCTGATGGAGTCCAACACCTACCAGGAACGAGGGTTAGGGTTATGTTCAATAAAGCCAAATAAACGCATTGTTCTATAAATAAGAAAGGAAAGGAGGACCATTAAACAGAAAAAACATACAATAATAAAATCAAATACAATAAAAGGTAAAAATTGCAATCACAATAACTAAATACAGAAAGAATCTAGACAACATACCAAGTGGCTGACGTTCAGTTAATAAACACTAAACAGACTCCAAATTTTGAACGACCAGAGCATCAAGACTCTTGTGAAACCTTTATGTGACTGTATGTGCACGACTATATTTTGAATGTTTGTGTTTTTGGTCAAGATTTAGAAAATGACCAGTGATCGTATCCAGAACTGTTAGAAGCGTAAATTTCCACTGCAGCTGACGCTCTTTATTATCCAACCCAGATGAAACAGTGATGGTTTGGTGTGGTATATGGGGTACAACGATAGTGGGTCCATTCTTCATCAATGGAAACCTCAAGGCCACTGGATATTTGAAATTGCTACATGATGATGTGTTTCCCTCTTTATGCACTGAAGCTGGCACGTTCCCTGAGTTTTTCCAGCAAGATGGTGCACCACCACATTATGGGTGCAGGTCCGAGCATTCCTAGATGAACAGTTTCCTGGAAAGTGGATTGGTCGTCGTGGGCCAGTTGAATGGCCCCCAAGGTCTCCCGATCTGACCCCCTTAGACTTTTATCTTTGGGGTCATCTGAAGGCAATTGTCTATGGTGTGAAGATACGAGATGTGCAGCACCTGAAACTACAGATACTGGATGCCTGTGCTGGCATTTCTCCTGCGGTGTTGCTATCAGTGTGTGAAGAGTGGGAGAAGAGGGTTGCATTGACAATCCAACACAATGGGCAGCACATTGAACACATTTTATAAGTGGTCAGAAACTTGTAAATAACTCATGAAAGAATAAAGTTACGTTGAAACCAAGCACACCATTGTTTTTCTTGTGACATTACCAATAAGTTTGATGTGTCACATGGCCCTCTTCCTATTGAAAAAAACAAAAGTTGTATCCAAGATGGCCGACTTCTAAATGGCCACCATGGTCACCGCCCATCTTGAGGAGTTTGCCCCTCACATATACTAATGTGCCACAAACAGGACTTTAATATCACCAACCATTCCCATGTTATTACGCTGTATCCATAGAAATGGCCCACCCTGTACTTTGAAGTCAGGTTGACCTGAAAATCCTTGTCTTTGTTACTTCCAGCACAGACAACTGTAATTATTAGAATGTCCCCATAGGTGTCTGAAAAGCCTCCAGCTGATTCAAAATACTGCAGAGAGAGTACACTGATGGGGACTGGGAAGAGTCATGTTTCTCTTATTAGCATTTCTTCTCTGGTTTCTTGTTAAAGCCAAACCAAGATTTCAAAAGCTTTGCCTTACATGCAGAAACCTCAAAACCAACCTTCATAAATACCTTAATTACAAAATGAATTAAATAGAGGGCTTTGCTGTCAGGCTGCAGGCGGTTTTTCAAAAGTAGAATGGGCGGTAAAGCCTTTAGCTGTCAGAGTGCTCTCCTGGAAAATCAGGGTTTTGTTTTAAAGGCGTACTGCCTTGACCTTTAAAATGAAGCTTCAAACTGTCCATTTTCATGAAAGCTGAAGCTGTAACTGTGGATGGAGGCTGAGAGTTGATGAGGGAACTCCTGTTTTTCCTCTCTGCCCTCCCTTTACCTTTCTACAAGTGCTTCTAGGTGTTTACTCTTTTTACTTATTATTACTTTATAAAAACAACAACGCTTGTATATAATATAATAATGATGCAGTCCAGTTCCTTGTGATCCATTCCAGTAGCTCTTGGAGCTAGAACGCAGTGCATTGTGGGACGTAGTATGATGGTGAAGTCAAGATGGCTGCGAAGCTCAGGCAGAGGAGAGAGCCTGTAGTAGGAAGGCCGTGAATGAAGTTTTCTATAGAAAATCCTTCGTCGGTGCCCGATCGGACTTAAAGCAGCGCGCTGTTTACGTTGGAGAGAAGCCGCGCAGGACCTACAACACCCACAAACAGCAACAGGATAACAAACTGCTGGCATAAAGTCTCGTATGAATTCCGACGAGAAGGAGGACTGTGAGTGTGCGCCACCACAGGCCGAGACGAGCTCCGCCGGAGGAGCCGATAGGTGGGGATGCTCAGAGGAAAGGCTCGGGATGCTAGGACGATCAATCAGAGCGGGGGCTAGTTAGCTGTTGTTGGAGGCTGTGTGGACGTCAGTGCTCCTTTGTTTCAGGCAACACATTGGGGCAAAGTTTATAGCAAGCACTGGTTAAACGAAAACGAAAGAAATCTGCCCGCGGGTCACTTTGAAGACATTACTTTTGTATGAGTAACAAAGTAGGCTAACTAGCATCTGCTGTGTTAGCTTGCTAAAGTGAGCGACAGATTGTCCCAGTGGCAACATTTTTGGGCTTTACCAGCCCGTCCACACTGGACTACAGGGTTTAGGTTAATGCTACATTTTACAAAAGAGATAAAATGAATAATCTACATAGATGATTACATTTACTGCGACCCCGGTCACTAAGTGGAAGCCAGTGCTTAGCTTTAAAAATAGTTAGACTGTTGTCCTCTTCTACACAGCTCGACCAATTTCCTGAGCAGGACTCTGACTTTGTTACCCCACAGCAGAGCCAGCAGTACTCTGAAATGTCAGTGTAGTCATCATGACCTGTGCCGTGGTTCTTATCCTTGTTTGTTGTTCATTTAGAGAACACGAGGAGCCTGAAATAGAAAACCCAGAAGCAAGCCGAATGTAAGTCAAACTCATTACCTTCCATGTGTGCAGTTCAGGAGCTTGGTGTTAGGGTCTGTCCTCGCTTCTTTCTTGTCTTCATCTTGTGCCTTGACTAAATGTTGTCAGCTGTATTGTTAGTGTGATACACACCCAGTTCATCTCAGCAGCTGTCACACTGTTTGCTCATGATGTGAACATTTGAAGGACCGTTGGCTTAAATAAAACATAATTAAAGTACTTCAGGTTAAAGTGCTTTAATTATGCATGGAATTTATGGAGCTTTGAGTTTACATTATCAGTTGTATCTGTACCTGTGAATGAATAATACTGCTGTTCTATTAGTATTGCTTCAGTGTTTACCAATACGACTGCAGCTGGAAGGCTGCTGTCTTCTGGACAGTGGTGTAATTAGCAGAATCAGAAGGTTTTTGTCAAGTTTGAATTTATTCTAAACACTGATAATAAATCTGTCGTGACACTTGACCTGAAAGTGGCTGGAAATGCAACACGTCCAAAGCTCCATAAGCCCGAGCTCAGCATCCAGCCTGAGACCAAGCTCAGCTCTTGTGTTGTCTGTTGACAGAAACTCTTAGTGATTCTCAAGTGGGAAAAGCATTGCAGTCAATCTCGCGTCTCCCATTATTTCACATTGCACTCAGTGCTTTATGAGGATCACAGTGGATTCACGCAGTGCTTTTACCGCCTTGTGTTTTACCTCTGATCACAGGAAGCGAGCAGCTGCCAAGCATCTAATAGAGCGCTATTACCACCAGTTAACGGAGGGCTGTGGGAATGAGTCTTGCTCCAACTCGTGGTGTGCCTCATCAGTTGGCTTCAGCCGCATGGATAACAACGAGGCAGCGGTCAAAGCCCTGGAGCTCTACAAAGTCAATGCCAAGCTATGCGACCCACACCCTTCAAAGAAAGGCACCGCTTCCACCTACCAGGAGAGCAGCGCTCACAGCAACTCTGCGTGCAGCAACAAGAAGATGAACCATAAGGACATCCACTCTGTGCGAGACAATTTTAAAGGTGAGCAGATTGCGCTGTTTCACTCGTGCAGTTTGTGTTTTTGTTTTTCTCTGGTAACAACATTTGTGTCTGTGTGTAGATGTAAATTACCTGACAGAGGAGAAGGTGTATGAGATCCTGGACACCTGTGGTGAAAAGGAGGATTACTCCCCTCTCATCCGAGTGATAGGCCGAGTTTTCTCCAGTGCTGAGGGACTGGTGCAGAGCTTTCGGAGGTCCAAACCGCACACCAAGGAGGAGCTCAAGTCTCTCCAAGGTAAGGACGAGGACAAGGATGAAGATGAAAAGGAGGCAGCTGCGAGTTCAACTACAGCTATGGAGGAGGATTCCCCCACCTCCTCATCATCATCGAGGCTCGGCGAGTGCTCGTCGGGAGAAAACGACGTCCAAAAGCTGGCTCCCGATGAGGTTTCGGTCGATATCGAAGCTGTGCGAAGGGTCTACGAGCGCCTCCTGTCCAATGATAAAATCGAAGCCGCCTTCTTGAATGCGCTGGTCTACCTCTCGCCTAATGTGGAGTGTGACCTGACGTACCATAACGTGTATTCACGAGACCCAAACTACCTGAACCTTTTTGTAATAGTGATGGAAAACAGCAACCTCCACAGCCCCGAGTACCTTGAGATCGCTCTCCCACAGTTCTGTAAGGCCATGAGCAAACTCCCGCTGGCAGCTCAGGCCAAGCTGGCGCGTTTGTGGTCGCATTACAGCGCTGAGCAGATCCGGCGCATGGTGGAGACCTTCCAGCAGCTCATTACCTACAAGGTGATCAGTAACGAGTTCAACAGCCGCAACCTGGTCAACGACGACGACGCTGTGGTGGCGGCCACTAAGTGCTTGAAGATCGTCTATTATGCAAATGTGCTGGGTGGCGACCTTGACATGGAGCACAACGAGGAAGAAGACGAGGAGCCCATTCCAGAGTCCAGTGACCTCACCCTGCAGGAGCTCCTGGGTGAAGAGCGCAGGAACAAAAAGGGCCCTCGAGTAGACCCGCTGGAGACAGAGTTGGGAATCCGTACAAGCGATTGCCGGCGGCCGCTCATTCCCTTTGAGGAGTTTGTCAACGAGCCTCTGAACGAGGTGTTAGAGATGGACAAGGACTATACTTTCTTTAAAGTTGAAACTGAAAACAAATTCTCCTTCATGACCTGTCCGTTCATCCTGAACGCCGTCACCAAGAACCTGGGTCTGTACTACGACAACCGCATCCGCATGTACAGCGAGCGGCGGATCACGGTGCTCTACAGCTTGGTGCAGGGTCAGCAGCTCAACCCTTACCTGAGGCTCAAAGTGCGCAGAGACCACATCATTGACGATGCTCTGGTCAGGGTATGTGCATTCAAACCGACTTCAGTGTCCCTTTGATTAGTTGGGCTTTGGATGGTTTCAATTCAATTTTATTTATATTGCATAATATCACAGCTACAGTCGCCTCAAGGCGCTAATGTTTGTGAACGTTTCTTCTGTGTGTGTCTGCAGCTGGAAATGATAGCAATGGAAAATCCTGCAGACTTGAAGAAGCAGCTGTATGTGGAGTTTGAAGGAGAGCAAGGTGTCGATGAAGGAGGTGTTTCCAAAGAATTCTTTCAGCTGGTGGTGGAGGAGATCTTCAACCCAGATATTGGTAAGAAAGCATCGCGAGCAGTTTAGTTTCAGATGGCTTTAAACAAGCGTCGCACATACACGTTGAACTGCTGATGCTGGCTTAATAATTCACCTTGAACTTGGACCTGAGTGTGAAGCTGCGGCAGTACGTGTCTGCTGCTTGGACTTTACCACAGTTCAGTCCAGCTGCTGTCACGGTCCAGCTCTGTGGGCGATACACAGCAGCGTGGCACTAACACAGCATGCAGGGCTGGATTTGAGAGCGTTCACTGTCGGCCCATCAGAATCCATTCAGATCCTTGGTCGGAGTGATCTGGTCTTTCTTAGAATTGTTTCCGGTCAGCCCCCCTTTCAGGATTTCATAGATATCGCTGCTGCACTGCTAACTGAACCCGGATCTCTGACTGGCTTTTCAAAGCCTAGTTTTAGGAAACTGGAAAGTAAAGTTTGTGGGGGTTTTGCGTCCTGATTTCTTCCACCTAAAGTGTGTCAGCTGTCATGTTATCGAACTGTCTCTGGTCAAAGTTGTCTGAAAGACGTCCTTCCAGACCTGAGAGGGTTCTCATGTTCCCAGTGAGGTCTAATGGAAACGAGCTGAGTAGTTTTTAGCTAACTTGACAACAGACAAACACAGTGATAGAGAGCAGGGAAAACCGATGTGTTGCTTTTTCCGTGTGCACATGGAGCGTCTCTCGCGTGGCTGCTTCGTATCCCAGGATTCACGGGCGTGTGCTCTGTTTTTCTTGCTGCAGGCATGTTCACGTATGATGAGCACACCAAACTGTTCTGGTTCAACCCGTCGTCGTTTGAAAATGAGGGCCAGTACACACTGATTGGCATCGTTCTCGGTTTGGCCATCTATAACAACTGTATCCTGGATGTCCACTTTCCCATGGTGGTCTACAGGAAGTTAATGGGCAAGAAAGGAACTTTCAGGGACTTGGCTGATGCCAACCCGGTAAGCATCACCTAAGCAGCTGTTTGTGCTGTGTTTTTGCTGTTTTTTCTGTCTAATTGATTTAGTTTGGGAGGAAAAGCAGCCATGTCTGTCATATCATGTATGCTAATGCTGATGTTATGCTAATTATAACGTGTTGATTGTCCTGAACCGCTGGACAGGTTTTATACCAGAGTCTGAAGGAGCTCCTGGAGTATGAGGGCAGCGTGGAGGAGGACATGATGATCACGTTCCAGATTTCTCATACGGACCTGTTTGGGAATGCACTCATGTACGATTTAAGGGAAAATGGGGACAAGATTCCCGTCACCAATGAAAACAGAAAGGTGAGCTGAAGAGAACCGTGGAGCCGTTTGTCCTCCTACGACACGCACAGGCAAAGTGTGCTTTTCCACTTCATTCAGCTTATCTGACCCAAACCTTTCTGCTGATTGTGATTTATTAAGAGGGCGGAGCTTTAGGGTTGCATGATCCTGTGGTAGCACCTGGGCAGGTCATTGTGTGCAGGTCCTGAAACTGTTACCATGGGAAGTTATTGAGCTGGTTAGTGCACAGTCCCAGTTAGGAGCAGTCTCCCAGACATGGCTGCACCATGTTTACGTCTGGACTCCTCCTGGGATCAATAAAGCTTCTGTCTATGTCAGCCTGTAAAAAGATGGCAGTGACATTTTTTCAGCCTTCTAAACCTGAAGTTTGGCCACATTTTCAATATTAGAAGAGAACCTGAGGAAAGCTGCTTCGCTGCCACCACTCGAAGGTAAGCTGACTTTCAGCTCACTGTCACAAACCGTCATAGCTTCTCAAAATCTGATTGGAAGAGATTTGATGGCACTGATGCTGTTTAATGTTTACTATTTACAGCTGTCATCGGTGCTTTCTGGTAAGGCTTGATGCCTCTTTTCACTGGTTTAAACTCCATCTGGATGTCTTCCATTCAAATTGAGTAGCTCCTCAGCGTGCATGGGCTCGTTACAGCAACACGGCTAAAAGTCCCGTTGTATGCGGCACAAACGCAACAATGGAGGTTGCCGAGGCGATGGGGACTCGGGGTGCACGGTGTTGCCATGTCCTTATAAAATATTGACTGTGCACTATCAGCTCTCATTGTTTACAACACTGTACTTCTTGTTGTTTCCAGCTACTGGTGGTTTGTTTTTGATAAAAATGGAAATGTTAAAAGTAACACAAAGATAAGGGATGACATGGTGTTCAAGGCCGGCCGCCCCTCAGAGCTCGCGTTTGTTAAACGTTCTCATTGATGTGTGTTCATATAGGAGTTTGTTGCACAGTATTCAGAGTACATTCTGAACAAAAGCGTGGAGAAGCAGTTCAAGGCGTTCAGGAGAGGCTTCCACATGGTCACCAACGAGTCTCCGCTCAAGTACCTGTTCAGACCAGAGGAGATCGAGCTCCTGATTTGTGGAAGCAGGGTGAGAGTTTTTTAATGGATGTTTGTATATGCTAGTGATGTCATTCAGTCATTCATTCATGTTTTGTCTCCCACTGTAGAACCTGGACTTCCTAGCACTTGAAGAAACAACAGAATACGACGGAGGTTATAACAGAGATTCTCGGATAATCAAGTAAGAATCTGACCTGAAAACCAAGCTCAGCGCGCTGTGTCTAATTTTTATAACCCAGCTCAAAGTCCACACTAATCAAAGGCATTTTTATATCATCATAAAGTCACAGCCCACAATCAAAAGCAGTGGAGACCAGTTCTCACCATGTGGCCCTCCAGCAGACGGATACTCAGTGCTTCACAGTAGGGCTGGGTATCCTCACTGATTCCATTTGAATCGGGGAACTTTTGCCGCAGTCAGAAATATTACAATTCTTATCATTTATCAGTACGTATCCATATTTTTATATCTATAAAAAGAAAACTGACACTTGTGAGACTTTATCACAGGTGTGAGCATCACAGCGAGGCCTTTGTGTCAAAGTAGCTGAAGATGAAACACAGAAAAACATGAAGGTGGTTTTCCTGGTCTGGGATTTATACAAATATTCTGCAGTACATCAAAAACGAAAGAAAACCATTAATCAACACATGAACATGACCTGATGCTGCTGAAGTGAAGCAGAGCAAAGTCACAGAGGTTTGATTAGAGACACAGAGTTTTGCAATTTTGCATAATTTTAAAAAGTTTAAATTTGTTCAGTGTTGAACAGCAGAAATGAGGTTTTGTTTTCAGAAGTAAGTAAAAGGAAAAACGGCGTCCGACAGGCTGCAAACAACGGTAGACTGGTGCGTAACAGCGCTTTGTGTTTACGTCTCCGTGCAGAGTCCGTGTTCCTGCTCTCATTCACTGTTTCAGCTGTTTGGTGGTTGTAGAAAGTTTGTGAGGTTTAACCTGAGATTCTGGCGTTTTGGCCAAAATACATTTATATTTAAAAATCGATTCAGGATTTAATAAATCGATATCACGTTATCCAAGCCAGAATCTATTTTCATCGATAATCAAAACTCAGCCCCACTTCACAGGACTGCAGTGTGGGGGAAAGCTCCCCACACTGGGTGTGTGGATTTAAACCTTCAAAACCAGCTCTGCTTGGACTGGTTCTTCCAGTAGTGACGTGTGAGGCCGCTTGTTTCCTCGCCGATCCCATAAATGGGATTGTGTAGTTTTAAGGCTGCTGTGAATTCCTCTCAAACATCAACACAAACAGCTGAGCCTAAATGTAAGTCACTGTCCTAAATTCAGCAGCAGCGCTGCAGGTTGCCACCAGCGCCACACCTGCAGCACCGAAGGACGCCAGGGGCAGCGTTTGTCTCGCCCTAGCAACACCCGTCCCGCTGCTCCTTCAGTTCGCCTCATCATAAACTCATCATCTTATTCTGTGTTATAATTGACTTTTGTGTTTGACAAGGTTTGTGGCCTCGCCACACATGACTCTGCTTACGAACATCCACTGAGCGAGCGAGCACACGTGAGGCGTGATGCATTTTTACAGCCATAATTTGCATGTCACTGTGACAGGCGGAAGAAGAAGTAGTTCCTACCAGTCATTTATATGATCCTAACGATAAAGTCCAGTGTTCCTGTTAATGATGGACTACAGATGTCGATATTTTAATCTGAGAACCAATTGTAGAACATAAGAATCAATATTTCAGTAACACGTTAGCTGCAGTAAAGTGTTAGCTGGGTTCACTGAGGCTGTGTATCTGTGGCTGACTGTGGAGGCGCTCCCAGGAGAGCCCCAACAAACACCTGGAGCAGGTGAGACGGCAGAAGCGTGAGCTGATGTGATCGCAACATGTTTCCTGCTTTGCTCAAAGTTCGTCTCCATCACGCTGCTCGTCTCTGTTCCTGCACAGAGTGCAGCTACACAGCCTCTCAGCTTTTAACAGACCATAACTAGCAATTCCCAGCATGCAACTGGGCAAGTGGGAACGTGTTAATTGACAATTATTATTGTGAAGTTGATGAAGGAGGAGGAAACAGTATGCCATGTTGGCCCATTATCAGCTCCAGTCAGTGCTGCACAGCTCGGCCCAGTCTGCAGGTGCATTTCCACTGCATGCACTCCTGCACCCGAGACTGCGAACAGACCAGAATAGGCCTTTATTGTCACTGTACATGTGCAACGATGATGTGAGTGCTCCACACCAACTGTGCAGTTATAAAAAGTATGAATAGTAGATGCAGGAAGAAATGACAAACATGAGAAATATATCCAAACGAGGAGGGGTGCGGCGGGCGCGGTGCGAGCGCGGTCCGTGTGTGACGGGCCTGACACTCACTGGGCCTCAGCGCCTGACATCAGCACTGCCTCCTCCTCAGTGTGCAGCTGCAGCCTCGTCACCAGGCGCAGACTCCACCTGAGAAAACATGAGTTTACTTTGGAAGACCAAAAATATGCAAAGACTGAAACCTCGCTCACCGTTAACCTGTATGTTTAAACGGCGCACATACGTCTGTGCATCCACTGGCTATGTTTTGAAACTGAATTCATATATATTTGATGAAGGCGTTTCCTCGTGTTTGTGTCGTAGGGAGTTTTGGGAGACGTTGCACTCATTTGGCGAGGAGCAGAAACGCCTCTTCCTACAGTTCACCACCGGCACCGACAGAGCGCCTGTGGGTGGGCTGGGCAAGCTGAAGATGATCATCGCCAAGAACGGCCCCGACACAGACAGGTGAGCCGCAGCCGTTCCGTTTCCTGTCCCTCTTCTGTTGTGGTGCGCGGGCTGCATGCGCTCTGCTTCCTGCTAGTGACTGAAGCTCGAAAGTCTTTATGCACAGCTGACTGTGTCCTTGTTTCAGCAGCAGGAGTCCAGTACAGTGTTTAAAATGTACATGCTTATCAGTAAGTAGACATGAGAGGACGTGGCTTATTACGAGTCATCACATGTTGTAAAAACGATGAGGAAGCTGATCAGTGCAGGTATCTCGAGAAACTGGCATGACTGTTATGAAGTGTGAACACACTGGAAGGATGAACCAGTTAAAGCCAGTCTGTTTTTGTTGGACATAAAGGACACAGGTTGTGACAGCAGCAGGCATCGCAGCCCTTTGTGCAGCTGTCGGCCTGTATACTTCCTGTATTTTGTCTCTGCATACACTCGGTGTTGCTGTGTGACGATTTGCTTTGTTCCTGACGTGTTGTCTCTGTGATGTGTGGTTTCTCGGCAGGTTACCGACTTCTCACACTTGCTTTAACGTGCTGCTGCTGCCCGAGTACAACAGCAAGGAGAAGCTGAGGGAGAGACTGCTGAAAGCCATCACCTATGCCAAAGGGTTTGGCATGCTCTGAACCCCTGCTCCCAACAGACTCCTTCTCAGAAAGCCCATAAACCCTGCCCTGCCCTTCCTGTATCAGACACAATCTCAAAGATGACCAGACAGGCCAGAGTATGTTCGAGGAAAAGCAAGTGAATAATGAAAGTGGATACGTGGTTCTAATAAATCTCTCTAATAGATCCGCTGCTGTGCCTGCATCATCACACATCAGTCAGTGTAAACGTAGAGACCTCCTCGAGTACCCGCTCCCACATCCACACATGTGAATGTGCTTTCTGTGTACAGAAAGGATCATTTTCCTCGTTATTTATTTGAAGGGTCACGTTTTTCATGCCTGCCTGTTGTGATAAATGTAAAAGAAATAATGCAAATACGGGACGATGCGTTTCCAACTCGATAAACTCGGCGACAAAGTACCCCTGAACTCTTGCCCACAGCTCCCACAGAGATTTAGTTTAGTGTTCGCTACTGCATCGTATTCCCCACTGACCATTCCACTCTAGCGTAGTCATTGCTTGTTGTTTCCACCCAGTCTGTTTTGAGGTGAGCGCGTGGAAAGAGATTGGGTCCAGGACGGCACATCACATAGCTTGTTCTCCTTCTCAGTTTCGGGCCTTCTTCCTTTGGGGGACATGCAGAGATGTGTAAGTGCACTTAGACATTTTCAGAATGTTTGTTCTTTGGTCACAGGTTGCCATTATTGTTCGTTTTATTTCCTTGTCTGCCTGTGTTGAGGATTCTAAATAAAATCAGTGTTTATATATCAGTGCATACCGTACCCACGCTGTGGAGGATGTACACATGTAGACTGAGTCTCAGATGCTCTCCTTGTGCCAACCTGTACAGCGGACAGGTAGAAGCCCAGCACGTACTCGGTGTCGTCTGCTTTGGGTTCAGTCTCGTAGAAACGGCTCACGCTGCATAGCCCCCCCCTCCCGTCTGCAGACCTGATAAAGCTTTGTCTGTTGCTGTGGTTATACCTGGAACCTAACGAGACCATCCTAGTTCACGGTGGCGTGAGTAGTTTCCTTTGCCGTGGGAGTGTAAAGCTGGACTTTGATCTGGTCATCTCCCGCTGATGAAACATCTCCCTAATATGTCTTCTCGTTTGCATCCAGGAGCCGTGAGGCGAGCTCTCCTCTCAGTTTGTCTCTTTGAGGGTGAAAGAGGCCGTGCTCGCCGTGCTCGCCGTGCTCGCCGTGCGCCTGCTGCCGCTTTGTTTTGTAAGCTTGGCCTGACTTGCTGTGGACCTTCATACCTCTCTGTTTACAGCACAGATAACACAGGTGTGTCTGCTGTGACTGTGTGGACACGTCGCTGTGACCTGATCAGTGAAACAGGTGTAACCACTGTTGAAAAAGTGCTTTGTCTCTAATAAGGACTGTGAAATCATTTCCCCTCACAACAGGCAACGCGTCCTGTTGTGAATGCTTTTCCTCCTCAATAGGCTGCGTAATGTTCTCGGACACAGAATCGTCTCGCTGCTTCAAAGTTCGGTTGTCTTTTTAAACATCCCGCTGCTGTTGTGTAGTCTGCAATATCCATCCTCTGACACAGTCGGCAGACGTCCTCGGGTCAGGCAGCACGGCCGTCACACAGAGGCAGGCTTACAGCAACGCTTTGCCCAAATCGCTGACATCACTCACTTGGAGGTGAAAACGCCACTTTGGCAACAGCTCATGTCACCATGGTAATAAGGGTACCATGTAAAATAGCTGCTCCATCAGCAGACAGTTGTTTTAAATGCTTGATGGTCATCGAGTTGCATTTGTAAAATGTTGGAAGACACTGAGATACGCTCCCCTGCATCTACATCCATGTCTGTAGGAACATGGAGAGAGGGCGAAGGAGTTGCTAAACCTGCAAACTACCTGGATGTCTTACTTACAACTGAGTGGTTGTGATCGTTTGGACAAACTGGGCATAAACATGCACGTGAAGCTTGCTGTCATTGAAAGCTTTCCTTTGTGTGACCTCACAGCTCCTACACGCAGCAGGCTCAGGTGTCCACGTGCGTACTTCCTTATGAGGTACTGGGTGGTATCGTTCTGTGTACAGAGACCGTTTGTGGCGTGTAACGTGACCTCACTCCTCCAGCCGCTGTGGTTAAAGGTCTGAGAACAGATGATGGCATGGAAGAGGTCAAAGACCATGGACCCGAGTGTGTGGACTGCATCACGGCTATTGCCAGAAACCATCTTTGAACAGAGAGCGCTTAACGTCATATAACCCTGAATGTGTCATGTGACTGTACCTGCAGTCTGGTAAAGCCGTTCAGAGCAAACGTGTACGCTTGTGGCGGTTGGCTGGAGGTGGGGGTCAGTGGTTTGTCCCTCAGACGCTGAAGTCGTTGCTGCGTGGCTGACGTACCTTATAGAGGAGCGCGTGGAGCGCCACGATGCCCACAACATACCACTGAGAGCACAGTGCTCAGCACTGCCATCCACCAACCTCAGCCAGTCTTTATCTCCTCTTCCTTTCCTCCTCCCTCATCAGCTACTCCTAACACTAGTTTAGCCTTCGTCTGAGTCGCAGTACTAGGAGTGCCTAAAAATGTGGACAGCACTGCACTGTGCTGGGAAGTCACTACAGAGCACAGTGTGCGTGCATTGTTCTACGTACTGCAGTAATGCTCACTCATGTGGAAGGCTAAGCAGTACAGCCAGGTGTAGTTTCAGCTGTGTAACCTTACCCGTACCTCCATGTTTGAATGCTGAAGATGCTGCTTGCTGCACACGTGAGCCGACTCAAGGTTAAGGGGTGGACCTGTCTGGGAACGGGAGGCAGATTTCCTCAATTGGTTCAATCAACAGTTAAATTCTCCCACATAGAAACAGGTGAAAGGCTCAAAGTATTCATTGTTGTGAAACATGCTAAATAAAGACGACTGCTTTTTTCCAACAAGCCTGATTTGACTCCACAGGTTTCTTGGTGTCCCGATTTCAGAGCAGGCCCAAACATCACGCCACAGAGATGCAATAAGGCAAAGTGTGTGGGATAAAATCTTTTTTACTTTCGATGAGCAGGACGTGGATCCTGTTAGGTAATGTTTCCTGTGGCACTCGATGCGACGTGCCTCGTTCGCCTGCTCACGTGGATCGGAGACTCGGGGTAAGGATCTTGTCCAAGGATATTTGTACCTCCTGAGCTGCTCTCTGGGTGACGTTGAAGGGTGGACATTCTTAAATTTGGGTGGGTCAATGAAATGGTCATTTTGGTTGGTTCTAATGATGGGTTATACACAGAAATGTGCTTGTTGCATTCTTTTGAAAGCTTATTCGCGCTGTGTGCTGGACTGTGTTTGGAAACAAGAAGCAGGCAGACAGCAGTAACATTCTTGTAATTCTTACAAATAAATGCCAGCTGTAGTTGTTTGTATAGACTGGCATCGATTTAAAAGACTGCATGTGTAAGTATGACTTTATTCCTCACTCCAAAAAGTTCAGAGAAGAATCAGGATGACATGAAGAGCCAGAAGATGATGACACAGCCAGCAGAAGAACTGTGGCAAGCTCATCATATTCAGTTCCTTTATTATGAGTTATTTTTTTTATAGTAGGAAAAACAAAAGAATACAATTCTCAAGAGAATGAGGAAATCCATCAGCAGACAGCTAAAGATCTCACATGACTAATGCCCATCCATCCATCTTCTTCTGCCTCTCTGGGGCCGGGTCGCGGGGGCAGCAGCCTAAGCAGAGAAGCCCAGGCCTCCCTCTCCACAGCCACCTCCTCCAGCTTATCCAGGGAACACCGAGGCGTTCCCAGGCCAGCTGAGATATAATCTCTCCAGCGTGTCCTGGGTCTGTCCCGGGGCCGCCTCCTGCCCCGAACACCTCACCCAGGAGGCATCCATGTCAACTAATGTCACCACTGTTAATCATACATACGACATTAAAAGAAACAATTCTTTGGTTTGCACTTTAATATTTTGGAACAACAAAACTTATTTTCTTTGAAATAAAGCGTGCAAACTCTTTTTGCTTACTAAACTGAAATTGCTCATGCTTGCAGTAGATGCTTCCTCAGTGACACCTGCAGAGCTCTGGAATCTAAGCTTTCACTGCCTCGTGCACATTCGTGTTCCTTCATGCTGACTAAGATCGTTCACAGGAGCCTAACTGATCAAATGTTGAATATAAAAGCAGAAATGGAAATCATAAACCCTGGACTTCAAACTGAAGCCTGCGTGGAAGTGCCAAAAACTGCAGCTCCTGTAGTCATTCCCCACAGACTCCAATTTCAGATGTGAAAATGACTTGTAAAAACAGTTGGTGTCTATTGTTTGTTGAGGCTTAAAGTTAGGGCAGATGTACCAACATGTGCAGTCTGCATGGCCCTACTTCTGCTAACATGACTCAGTGAAATTAAAGTCTGCTCGGATTGAGGCTTTGGAGCATGTTTCAGGGGAAAGGATAAACCACTTTTCAAGAGTTTATTGTCACTTTATTATTTTTAAATTTATTTACAGAAAGCACATTTCTTTATATTTAAAATAAAAAATTTGATGATACATATTTTGAAATGCTTTTATAATATTTGTGTAGGTGTACAGAGGCCCATTCAGCAGATATGTTCCAGTGGAACCTCCTGATCTATGTTCATCATGGTAAAGACTGCCTGAGCTTTAGAAAAAAACTGTTGTCAAAAATATCAGCACAGCAGTTTGCAGCTGTGCTGAAGGATGAGGCGGTCAGTTAAGAGCAAGAAAACCGTTACCAGCTTGATTCCAGCTGCAGACACGAATCCGTTCAAGGTTGCATCTGGCATAAAACTGTCAGTCATCTCAACACACAGAGGCGAAGCAGCAACAAAGAGCAGCTGTTAAATCTCCAGATCTGGTTGCAGTTTCAAATCGCTCTCTCGCACTTTAATGACCAGAACTGAAACTTGTCGGTGTGGTCTTGTTCTTCTAAATGAATGTAGAAAATATTCATCAAAGGTCCTTTTTAGAATTCTTTTGACTAATTGCGTCCTTCAGAAGAGTTATTCTGATCACAATAGGAGAAGGTCCTGTATGTGCAAAGCCCAGGTCATGGTGTCGTTGCTGAACGAGCCGCTCTGGGATTCTGGGCAGAGTAGTAAAGAAAACGTTTCCCACCAGTATTGGTTGGATGCTCACACCGATGCTAAAGTAGTGCTCCTTTAGAACCTGCTTGACTGCTGCTGTTGATTGGTGGCAGCTTTGTCTTTGCTTTTATTCCAGGTTTGTCCCTCCACATGTTTCTGATCATCGCGTGCAGCCTGTTATTGTTATCACTAACACAAGAAAAGACATAATGATCCACGTGGTGGTACGACCCGTTGTTGTTGTCTATGTGTGGAAACATTGTTTGAGGGCAGTCTTATTATTTTTGCATCTTTGGAAGTACTGAGCGGATGCAGTGTTCTAGTCCCTGTAAAGAAGACACTCCCTATGTAGTACTGATGGCCAACCTCTACTCATCTACTCTGAGGCTTCTGAACTGGTTTGATAAATTACTGAGGCGCTGCTTGAGTTTACGCTGAGAGGAATCGTATTGATTTGTCAGCTTTCGAAATTTTGCTGACATGATTTCGAAACTGGCTTCAATCTGATCGACTTTGTTCTCCAAGTCTTTAGCATCGGTAGCAGCGACAAGCGACTCATCTATGAGATTGTCTTTCATCAGAATGGCCCTTCCTTTCTCCTCCAGAGCATTCTTAGCATCAGGATACTCTGTTAGTGCCTCCATGAGATCATCTTTGGACAGGGCAAAGAGATCAGAATAGCCCACGCTTCGAATGTTAGCTGTTCTTCGGTTACCTGCCTTACTACCTTTGATCCCAAGGATGCTGATTTCTCCAAAATAAGCTCCGTCACTAAGGACCACAAACTGGGTAACACCATCATCTGCTACTACAGCGAGCTTTCCTTCTTTGATGATATACATTTCCCTACCAATATCCCCTTTCTTACAGATGTAATCCCCAGGACTGAAAACTTGAGGCTGAAGCTTCAGGACCAACTCAATAAGCAAACCAGCTTCACAGTCTTGAAAGATGCGCACTTTTCTTAGGGTTTCCAGATGTACGTTAATGGCTATCTCTGCCTTCAGCTTGTCTGGCAGATTTTTTAACACCTGCTTTTCATCGCAGGTTTTCCCCTCAGTCCACAGGTAGTCAAACCACTTCACCACCCTCGCCTCCAAGTCTTTAGTGACCTTTCGAAATTGCATGTACTGCTTGATAGAGTCGATCTTCGCCTGGAACTCTACACGTGCAGCATTCATGTTGGAGATCATGGCTCCAACATTTCCAACAATTGTTGCAAAGATCAAAACCCCAGTAAGAAAGTCAACCACGACAAAAAAGTATTCAACGTCTCGGACCGGCGGTGGTGTCTCACCAATAGTGGTCAAGGTAAGAGTGGACCAGTAAAAGGAATAAATGTACTGTCTGGACAGCTGAGAAAACTCTGGTTTTTTCGGCCCGGGGTAGACCCATGTGTCTGACCCAAAACCAAGTATTTTTGAGACGGCAAAGTACAGGCACCCATTCCAGTGGATGATGATGATGATGTAAAGTACAAGATTAGCGATTCGGAAGATGTTTGGAAAATTGGTTCGCGTTTCAGTCCGGTCGAAGAACTCAAAGAGACGGCCTAACCTAAACAGCCGGTTGAACCTCCACTCTGGGTTGTTGATTCCGATATAGAAGAAAACAATGTCAGTAGGAATCACTGATAACATGTCTAACTTGAACTGGGGTGTCTTCATGTACTTTTCCTTCAGGATCTTTGCGTCCTTTACAAGAAGTCCTTGCTCCAGAAAACCTATTGACAAAGAAGAAAACGATAGTCATTATCATATACTGCATTGAAGATTTTATATAATGACAAACTGAAAATCTTAAGTTTCCATCAGTACCTGTCCTGGCTCTCACAAAGATGTCCATGCAGTAGAGGGCATCTGACACATAGTCCAAAACCAGCCAGAGTGTTGAATTTTGAAACTGTAGCTCATTAAAACAAGCTCTGTATGGAAACAAACCATGACTGAGACCCATGAACACTAACAACGATAAGAGAAGATACTAAATACATGAATTCAAACCTTGCCACCAGGAACATCAGATTGTAGAACACTGGGACAGCTATTGTGAGCAACCAGTAGTAATACATATCCGTGGCTGGGTCCATGATCCACACCTCCTTCCTAAATGAGAAGAAGTTCCCTTTTAATAAAAGTATGTATTTTTTTTTAATTAAAAAAAGTTTGAAATGCAATGTGAGCTTAATTTTGTCAGTAGTCACAGCCGATCTGCAGCCTGGTTCATGGATAAAGTGTATATTACCTAACTGATTGCAGAGTAGTTTCTGGAGGTTTCAAAGAGGTAATGTGCACATGCAAAAAAAGCAGTCCTACATATTTGTTTAATATGTGCATTGAAGGACATGTCCTGGTCAAACATGACTCCAAGGTTCCTCACAGTGTTACTGGAGGCCAAGGTAATGCCATCCAGAGTAAGAATCTG
>NW_024582566.1:894699-908493 GCF_018398535.1 Haplochromis burtoni
TCCTTTTTGTCGTCTTTCTTTTCATCCTTTTTGTCGTCCTTTTTGTCGTCTTTCTTTTCATCCTTTTTGTCGTCCTTCTTTCTGTAATGTTCATAAACAGGTAGGGGATGTACTCTTAATATCCTCTGTTTTCCTGACATTTTCATCATCTTCTATCTCCTCCTGTGTCAGAATCATCCTCTTCAACCTTATTTATATAGCACCAAATCACAACAACACTTGGGTGACTGTTGACACAGTAGCCCAAAAAGCTTCTAATAACTGGCGGAAGCTGCTAGAAGGTGGATCTCAAGACTTTCATTTTTACAAGCTCTAGCTCAGAAAGGATGTGCTTGTCGAGGGATGCGTCCTGTCTCTAACCCCAGTGATCACCAGACAAAATGACGCCTGAATGACAGTTAACGGTTTGAAAGTCTACTAGTATAAAAAGTCCATGCATGAGAATAAAAGAGCATTAAATTCAACTGAGCTCCTTTAATACAGTCTCAGTATATTGAGAGTAAATGTCATTAACGAGGGAGCTGAGAAGGTCACATTGACATGCTAAATGCTTCTTGACACACTTCTAGTCTTTGTCCCACATTTAGTTTGTTTGATCTCTCTAAAGTCCTAAACTCAGCCCTTACACTCCACCTGAGGGCGGCCTCTAGTCTAACTCAAGAATAACACACATCTCTGTCACAAACATCCTACGCTGCCTTCGATGGCGACGATGCGTTTAACGATGAGACCTCTGCTCACCGATTGCTCAGCCCCAAATCAGACCCTCATCTGAACCACAGGTTTGACACAGCACTGATTCAGCTGCCTGAACTGAAAGGTTTGTGGACAGCTGTAGAATCTGTACACGGACGTGGAGAATGCCTGACTCATCAGTGAGATGAGAATAAAGACGTGTGAGAGGACGTCATCTTACCCGTCATTGTTGTTGCAGTTGTTTGTGTTCTTTGCGGCGAGGACCCGTTGATCATCGCTGCAAGATCGATAAATCATTGCATGGATTTGCGACCAAGGAACAATTTAAGGATAAGCGCGGTCATAACGGGCAGCAGGAAACCAACCATGGGAAGATAACACATCACACACAAAGGCACACACACACAGGTTAATTATGAGACTGTAACTGGGGTTTGAACACATGTGAATAATACAAGATCAACTGTAAATACATGCAACACGTGTCAGCGTGTCCACAGTGGGTACATGAGTGGAACAACACAGGAAACCACTTCACTTGTGTTTCCTGACATAAAGACGGTAGCAGTGCCACCCTGCTCTCTTCTCTTTTGTATTGCATGTGCTCTTCACTGGGACAGCTCCACTAATTCCTTCACTCTGCTCCACGCTGCTTCGTTTTATTCAGCTTTGTTGTGTCAGAGCCTGGAATCAGATTCCTTCGTCCTCTGCTGTGTTGGCTGTGTCTGACTGAGTACGTGGAAATCTAATTGTCAAACAACTGAAGCTAGTTATGTTCTTATCACTTTTGAAAACAGCATATTGATGTTGAGTGCATTCAGTATAATAATGTTCTGTTGCGGCTTCGGGTTGAAAGCTCACCTGTTCCCCACGGCGCCGTCTCGTCTGCTGAGGACGGGCTCCGCAGGGCCGACGCTGCTTCTTCCAAAGTGCATCCTTGAAGACTACCTCGAATGAAAAATCCAAGTGACATACTGGATTACAGGAAAACACGACCTGCACTGAGCCTGTTTCACCGGGTCCAAAGCTGCATACAGGCTCTGAGGTCAAAGGACACTTTGCTCATGTGCATGCAGCTGTCGTAATTAAAGTGTGAGCACAATGAGCACTTTAAATAGAAGTAAATAACTTTGTACTTTTTGAAGCCAAAGTCCCACATTCACAGCACTCGTTGGGCTTGGTAGTGTGACTGAATTCAATTCAGTTCATTTTATTCACACAGCGCCAAATCCCAACAACAGTCACCTCAAGGCGCTTTATACTGTAAGGTCGACCCTACAATAACACACACACAGAAAACCCCAACACTCATGTGACCCCCTATGAACAAGCACTTTGGCAACAGTGGGAAGGAAAAACTCTTTTAACAGGAAGAAACCTCCAGCAGAACCAATAAAAACTAATGATTCAGTGCAGAGAGGTCTATTAATACATAGTGAGTGAAGAAGAAACTCCCAGTGCATCATGGGAATCCCCGGCAGCCTACATCTATTGCAGCATAATTAAGGGAGGATCCAGGGTCACCTGGTCCAGCCCTAACTATATGCTTTAGCAAAAAGGAAAGTTTGAAGCCTGATCTTGAAAGTAGAGATAGTGTCTGTCTCCTGAATCCAAACTGGAAGCTGGTTCCACAGAAGAGGGGCCTGAAAACTGAAGGCTCTGCCTCCCATTCTACTTTTAAATACTCTAGGAACAACAAGTAGGCCTGCAGAGCGAGAGCGAAGCGCTCTAATAGGGTGATATGGTACTACAAGGTCATTAAGATAAGATGGGGCCTTAGTTAGGTGTGTGATGTGATTTTATGTGATTTTCAAATGCAGTTTGATATGACTGCAGCACAGACGTGGTGGTGATTGCATAGAGATTGCTTGGTTTTGGGGTCTTTCTAAGAGTCACATAGTTAGTAGTTAGCGGTTACAGTTAGCAGTAAGTGTATCTCATACTCTTCAGTTGAATGTGCTTCTTTCTACATTAAATCATGCGTTTTAAAAACAAATGTGGACTTGTGTGCTAAACATGTCAAACGGACAGAAATTATATCGGAGCAGCTGAGACACATTTTCTCTAAACACCAGGTCTCTGTGGCTTTCAAACCCCAAAACACGCTGCGCCAAAAACTGGTCCAGCCCAAGGATCGGGTCCCCGACACAAACAGAGCAACATAGTGTACGCTGTTCAGTGCCAGGATTTATACATCGGGGAAACCAAACAAGCTCTGGCTGAGAGGATGGACCAACACAGCAGAGCCACCTCGTCAGGCCAGGACTCTGCAGTCTGTCTACACCTACAGGCCAGTGGACACTGTTTCAATGATGAGGATGTAACATCCTGGACAGGGAGGAACGCTGGTTTGAGGGCGGAGTCAAGGATGCCATTTACGTGAAAAGGAAAAGACCATCTCTGAATGGAGGAGGGGCCTAAGGGTACATCTGTCACCATCTTACATGCTGTGATTGCAGCCATTCACCAACTCTCTGTGAACGGGACTCATGGCCATTGGTCAGTGATTGTTGATCAATGGTCATGAGAATTTGCATAATTAAGATTAAGGAGCTGCCCTCCCAGCCCATTGTTCCTCAGTGGGCTGGTTTCAGTCATTATGCAAATGTCCTGTTTCTAAGATTGGAACCTGCAGTCAGCTGAGACTGAAGACGTCACCTGATGATGACGAAACGTTTCTCCCACTGAAAACATCCAGATGAACAGAATCAGTTTTTGGGAGAAATGAGTACAAACTGCATAAAGAGATAAATGCACCACAACTCCCACAGCAGGGCAGTGATCCCAATCACACCACCAAAGTCACCACAGAGGTTTGAGGATGAATAAGTGGAAGATATGTGTGTGAATGGGTAAATGAGGCATGCTGTGATACAAATCATCCACAGCCAGTACCTGTTGCCAAGGATGTTCAGCAGCATATTCTGTTTTATGTGACTTGTTTCTGTCTGGAAACTATAAATAATGTTTTCTATCTATTCTGTATCCACCGCCCCAAACGTGTCAAAGCAAATGGTTGGATGTTATTTCCTGTTAAAAATGGTTTTTTCTTCTCACTGTAACCAAGTGCTTGCTCAAAAGGAAGCTGTCCGATTGTTGGGGTTTTCTCTGTGCTGTGATTTACAGGACAGAGAAAGACAGCCTGTGGAAAAGCCTCACAGACTAATAATAACGATTATGTAAGTAGTGGTATATAAATAAAACTGAACCAAATGTTGAAATGTGAAATTATAAACTGTGGCGTAGTTTCATTGTTTCATTTCAAACCTAAGGAGCAGAAACGTCCGAACACATCTGACCTCAGCTCTAGAAGCTACTCTGTGCCTGCAGTTATTAGAGAGCATGGTGATGAAGATGTGGCTGATGACACACAAAAAGGTCTGATAAACAGAAACATTTGCAGCCTGGGCTTCTACATATTTCATTTCATCCTTTTTTCTGTAGAAAATCTGTTGCATTCACATGAAATCAGAAGAGGGTTCAGCAACAATGTTGTGACCAGAGTCTGCGTTTAGTTTACGGAGCAGCAGATAAAGAGCTCCTATCTTTATTTAGCCTCGTTGGCTCTGCATGGTTCTTCTTTAGCACCGTTGACTCAAATCCCTTCACTCCAGGATCACAGCAGCTAAAATTAGAGTTTCAACCTGACATTTAAGCTCTAACTCTGGGCAGTTCTGCAGTTGTCTTTGTGCGATCACAGCCACTTCTTATTGTGTAAACTTACCTGAATGTGAGAGATGATGATGCTGAGCAGCTTCCACCTGTGAAGGGAATTGAAGATGAGCGTGGAATAAATCCCACGTCGCTCAGGTTTGTTTTCTCCTTCAAGAACCGAGCCGAGGACACCTGCTCACATACTTCTAATGCAAGTCACTGCAGAAAACCAGAGTCATGCTTTATGGTGGATGAGCTTTTCCTGTGGTGTGGGAGACTTTCTGCTTCTTGTGCACTCCGCACCACCTCCCTGCAGAAGACGGAGGGAGGGGGAGGAGGCGGAGGGAGGGGAGACATGAAGGAGTCGTTTTCCCTGCATACAAGAAGCACCAGACAAAGAGCTGGTGACACCGTCTGTGACAAACCATCGTTTTTGTGGACTTTGTGAGTCCTGACTTCACAGAACTGATCGTTTTACTGAAAGCCTTGAACAGGCGTCACTCCAGCGGTGTGACATGAACAGTGTGTGTTAGTGCAGCGGAGGCTTCAGTGTGTACTTACAGTTTGCTTATGAAGCCAATCCCACTGTGACTGTAGCTTGTGCTGGTGTAATCTTCATACATTCAAATGTTTTGACAGCATTTCCTGCAGGTAGAGAGTAGAGGCATATCAAAATAAAGACTTACTCTTTATTTTTATCCCTTCCAGTCTGAGTAAATCCTCTTACTGCGTGGACGGCTAAAGTAAAACATCAGACTCCACCTGCAGCCGACGGAGGAGCAGGACCTCCTGCAGCCTGCTCTAATCTGAGCTGGACCGCGAGCTCGCTCACCGTCTGTGCTGCTCGAGTGAGAGCAGCTGCAGAGTGGATGTGACGGCTGCACAGGACAGTCAGTCATCATCTGACTGAGGTCTCCATCAGTGAGGTAGTGGCTGTGTCTGTGGCTTCACATGAGGAGATGCAGCTGTCACTGAAAGACGTGCTCGTGTGTGTGTGTGTGTGTGCTTAGCTGCAGCCACTCAGATTAGGAGCTGTAAATGAGATTGGAGTTAAGCTGTTGATGCCTTCTGGCAGACGAAGAAGAAGAAGTGATGATCAGAGTTCATGTGTCTAGTGCGGAACAAAATCTGTAAAAGCTCAGGCAGAAAACGCTTCATGGCCGACCAACGGCTCACCACGACACACTGCTATAGAGGCCGTGTCTGTGCCATATGCACACTGATGTGCTGGGTACCAATAAACAAAGCGCTGCAGCTCAAATGAAACTAAGTGTGAGGCCTGGTGCAACTATCAACAGCTGGTTTGTACAAGCAGACAGGCCTCTCTCACTGTCATCTCTCTGCTAATTCCCAGACCTGCTGATGTGTTAACAAGCTGCTGACAGCCACTCATCTCACTCACCAATTAAATTCATTACAGCCTCAGTGGCAGCTCTACCTGCGTCCCCAGAGGAGCATCCTGCAGCATCATCATGTGCCTTCATACGAGACCTTCCAGCTTTACAGAAACAAGAAAACATCGTCTAAATAATCAGCACAGCTGAACACACACAGTCTGTGCTGCCAAGAACACAGGTTCAACCTGGTTCCCAGAGCACTCCTTTAAATAATCAGCCAAGCTGTAGCGTTAACAGACAAAAATCCCACTGATCGAGTCCCGAGTCTTCTGTTTCCTGTAGCTGCTGAAGTCTTTGCACACATAGACTGAATCTGTGTTGGTGCTTTTATGTGTGAATCTTCCTGATTATGAACCAGCGCGTCACAGGCACGGACTCACGGAGCGCTGCTGCCCTCTTGTGTTCAGAAATAATCAGCAATACATCAGTGCTTCCCAAACTTTGTTTGCGCACACATCCTCCAACCACACACCCTTATTTCGCTCCACTGCGGTTTATTTCACACCTCAAACATTTACTAAACAATTAAGCAAATACAAGTAACCTGCAATAAATGACAGGCAGTAAGAAAATAAACTCTTTTAGGCTGCGCCCGCACCTACACGGGTGTTTTTGAACACGCAGCTGTTTCGAGTCACCGAAAACTGAGATTTTTAAAACTCCTTTTTGCGTTTACGTGGACGAGGAATACAGAGTTCATCACGCAACGTCAAAGGTATGCGCCTTTTCCACGCCACGCTGTGTGCACGTTATTGTTTACGTGAGATGAACTGCAGAATGGCAGATAGAGACGAAATACTGTTAATCTGACTGTCTGCAGCTTTACAGCAGTTACTGTCCCTCCATTTACGAAGGCAGAGGCGTCATTTTACATGTAGTTGTTTTTTCCTGTGTAATAATATTCAACATTGCTGTCAATACCATCCATCCATCTTCATCCGCTTTATCCGAGGCAGCAGCCTAAGCATGCTGTCAATACATGTTCCAAATAATGCCTCTCTGTGCAAAATGGGTTCAAAAACATAAACAGCTGTGGGATCCTGTTAGTCTGTGATTTGAACAGCCCAGCTGCTCCTGACCACAGGAAAACCAACCCTGCAGGGAGACCTACCTCAGCACCTGTGCAGGTGAAGCCAAAGGGCAGACAGGCTTCACCATATTTTCTAGTCTTTGGCTTAGAATGAAGTTGGTTTGGAAACATATTCAGGGATGCTTCATCTCCTGCTGTGCGTTTGTGTGGGCCCCGTGCTAGCAGTGTCCAAGCATTGGTTTTATCCTTTTCATACCGTGCCCCCCCTGCCATGGCTCTGCGGCCCCGTAGGGGCGGGCCCCACACTTTGGGAAGGTCTGCATTAGCCCACCATTATTACTTATTATTTAGACTGTGAGCTTACTGGGCTGCTCAGAGTCACGTATCCGTGGGCACGATACGAACCCCTGGGTTTCTCCTGATGTGTTCATTGGAGTGTGACTCGTGTATGAACCCTTGGCTGCTCGGATAGAGAAGAAAAGCACGGTGCATTTACCAAACGTGCTTCGGTGTTTTCCACACATGCATCAATGCCCCTCCTGTAGTAAGACACCTGCTCACTGGTGTTGGCTGGTGGGCCTTGCTTGTTGCTGAGGATTGATTCTTTTTGTTTGGCACACAGGTGTGCTGATGCAAACAGATCGTATCTACCTGCATGCGGTGACAGGCGAGCAGGTTGATTTATGCAGAAGGAAAGTGAGCTGATTAACAAGGAAAACCAAGCGGCAGAGAACATGTAAAGATGAACAGTGAAACCAGGACACACGTGTCCAGGGGCCAAGAGGACCTCAGTTTGAAGCAGCTGTTATAAACATGTCCTGTTAAAAATCATCTCATCCTCTACAGAAAGAGAAAATCATTTCTTTATTTTCTTTGGGCCAGTGCACAGCGCTTTACACACCCAGTCACACACTGTAGATACAATCATTTTGCATCATATTTGGAATAATCTCTAATAGAGTCTGTTTCTTAATGCATTTTCTTTAAAATACAGTGAGGTTTTTTAATATTGTAATAATCCATATTCATGCAGATATGCATAACAGATCACGTTTAGTGCAAAAGCTGCTTGCCCCCCTGGCGAGCTCGTTCCTGCTCATAGCCAGCGCGCTGTGGCGTCACGGGCGATCGCTGGTTAACGGTCATCATGTGACGCATGAAAGCCAGATCGTTTCATTAAGGAAAAATGGTGATGAATAATTTTACACACACACATTAAAACAAAAAAAGCCTCAAGTAAAGGGCGCTTTGCCCCCCGGCGCCTGAAACAACATCCCTGTGTTAGCTGCACACAGCAGCTTCCTCCTGTAATTACAGAAACCCAACACTGGACACTCAACAACTGAACAGGAACAGAAATCGTCCAGTCACGGTGCCCTGCCCTCAGCCAACAACAGTTCATTCATCACTGAGGCCAAACAGGAAGAGGGGGAGGGCCCTGTCCTCTGTCACACAGACAGGAGAGCCGGACAGAGTTAGCAGACGCTCTACTTTCAGTGTTG
Source organism: Haplochromis burtoni (assembly GCF_018398535.1). Taxonomy (NCBI): domain Eukaryota; kingdom Metazoa; phylum Chordata; class Actinopteri; order Cichliformes; family Cichlidae; genus Haplochromis; species Haplochromis burtoni. The sequence goes on from NW_024582566.1 coordinate 902,979, forward strand.
AGACAGACTTTGTGCCACTGAAAGCAGCTTCAGACCTGTTTCCATGAAGCGTGAGATGAAGCTGTGTGAGCATCTGGAAGCTCTGAAAGAGCTCGAAAAGGAGTTAAACATGAAGTTCAGCCTGGATGTACACAAGCACGCTTAAAGCTTCCTTTGTAGTCTTTTTGTCATGTGACTGCACATGAAAGGGCCTGCACACATGCACTCTGAAAACAGGATGGCTCCCAGTTCACCAGTGCCGAATGTCTGCTTAGACGCAGAGTTGAAGTGAATAACAGAGTTTCCTGTTTTATAGAGCCTATAGCTCGAGCTGGACCAGGCGACCCTGGATCCTCCCTTAGCTAGCTGCAATAGCTCTGCATCCCATGATGCACTGGGTGTTTCTCCTTCACTCTGTTTAATCATTAACTATCAGTCTGTCCCCTGCAGTATGTAAACGCTCTACTGCATTACGAGCACGACACGAAGTATAAAGGGTTTTATACTGAGCTGCAGGACGTGGACTCCAGGCAGGAAGGACACAGCCCCTCGTTGGGGATGGCGGGCAAACACATGATGCAAATGTGACGCCGACACGAGAACAGACAAAAAGAGCACGACACCAGAGGAAGGTCCAGTCGGACTTTATTGGTTTCTATCTGATTAAATGAACAGATGAAAAGTTGACTGGAGGTAAATTTATGGTCGAATGTTTTACATCAACATGAGATCCTACAGATTAAAGCCAACATCGTCATTCATCTAAGCCACCGAGCTCTGCGTGAACTCCGTGTTTTTGGACAAATGCATGGACATCAGGCCTGTGGAAGTTAGCCGCCTGTCAGCTCTTCGTTACACACTCGCCTACATTCACGGCCAGAACATAAACTCAGAGTCAACCGTTAAAGGTCGCAAGGCAAGACGCTGACAGCCTACAAAAGGCGTACTGCATTGCTTCTGATAAAGACTCTCTTACACTCATCACTTTGGTATTGCATTATACATTACAATATTTTGCAAAGAAATAAAATGTACAACTGCATAAATATAAAAGTCTTCCAACATGTTTCATGGTTGCAAACATTCAGAGAGTTGCCAACAAAACAAAAACAAACCCTTTAGTTAGCACCGTCGCCCTTATAACAGGCCAGGGTCTAACACACTGGACACGAGTCTACATTCAAGGCAGAATCAAAAGTTAAAGGCATGAAACAAATAAAACCCAATCACACAATTGAACGATTTAAGGAGGTCTCCCACGATCAGCTGTAAAAGAAATGAAGAGGAGAGGTTTCCTGGAGTGCAGCGTTTTCCTTACATAGATCACAGCGAGGAACCATTTTATTATTAATGTTATTATTAAGGACATGTCTGAGGCTCATGGCTGGCACTGCTGAAGCTTGCTCATACAGTAAGATGAGGTTGAAGGACCCGATCTGTACACTCCAAAGAACTAGCTGCTAAAACCACACAGGCAGCGATACAGAGGGGACAGACAGCTCGCTATGCCGCGCACACAGACTCCGTGGAAGTGTCCCATGGCTTGTTTAGAGGTATCATTTACAGCACACTAAATATTATCATTGGCCCTATTGCTACGTTCCCCTAAATTTGATTCTAAGGCTAAGACAGAAATACAGAAGCAAGTGATGAAAGCAGATTACACAACAGTCCCTAACAGCGTTTCCCCTTCACTCAGCCAACACGAGCTAATAGCTACAGCCTGCCCCTCTCATCTCATACAACTGACTGATACTACAGGGGGGTGGGGCGGGGGAGTGCTATGGGCCTGATGGCGGTCATGATTCTTCAACCTGGATCTTGATCTCAAAGCGTCCCTGGTAGCGGTCCTTCTCGCTGTAGTCGATGTTATCTCCGAACACTTTGCACTCGATGCGGAGGTCAGTGTTCCGGGTCAGGTTGGTGAACTGCAGCGCCACCAGCGGCTGCAGGTACTGCGGGTGCAGCTTCTTGCCGTAATAGGGGTAGTACTGCAGGGGGAACCCTTCACCGATGCCGTAGTACTTAATCTCTCCGATCTTATCAGCGTCCTCCTCTTTCTGGAAGAGAGAACGTGCATACATGAATTCGTTGTCAGACGACAGTGAGGCCATGCTACATGCTGCGTGCGGGCTGTGCGTACCTTGCTGGTGCAGTAAATGGGGATCACGTTGGGCTGCACCTTGGGTTGAGCCTCCTCAGGAATACTCTCATTAGAGGTAGGAGGCTAAAGAAAGAAGACGAGTTAGCCAAACCGTATGAGCGCCGACCGCTGCTGGGCTTTAACAACTAAGGTGACATTTTCAACCAAGCATTGCACTGCTTTGGTCTCCAAGTAAACAAAAGAAGGCTAAAGTTACCCGCGGGCGGTAGTTGACAATTCTGTTCAGCTTCACAATCAGACAGGGTTTGCCCTCCTTGAACCCAAACTCTGTGTCCTCCAAGCCAGAGCAGGGTCCCAGCAAGGCCCTGGAGAAGCGACAGGCCTTTCGGACACCCACATCACTGTCCAAGTCACCCCTGTTCTTGTAGTCTGCAGGTTGATCTAGAGGAACAAGTAAAGGGTTAAGTTTCCTAAAGTTGGGTTCTTCCAGGTCCAACATGGCATCTATCATAGTGATGGAAAGGATCCCAAACCACCACGTACAAGCTCAGCCGAGCGGTAACAGATGTGTCGGACAACAGCACTTCCTGTTTGCAATCACATTTCTGTTATTTTCCAGCAGAAACTAGTTCAAGTGACGCTTACCTCCACAGTCTTCAAACTTCATCTGGTCTTTCTGTTTACTCTCATCGTACTTGTCCAGGAACTCCCTCAGAGCCTTCGTGTGAGGCAGGAAGGTCTCCACGGCTCGGGGGTTGAAGGCCATCTCAGCTTTATCTGACCGTGGGGTGTGTGTGAGGCCTGCAGGTGCACAATCACAGCCAACATTAACAACTATTGTGATGTCACCCAGTACGGTTTTCAAATCCAATCATTTTGGAGGCAGACGCCATATTTGCATAATGCTTATAGATAGACCAGGTGAGTGCGGAGACGAGTGGCTCAACAGGTGGAGCTGGGTGTCTGCTAACCGGACTAATGGCACTGAAGCCAAAGCTGCCCCGCCTGGTGCCACTGCTGTATGAGACTGTGTGCACAGACTGTACATGCTTATAGCACTGACTTGCTTTTGAGCCTCAGGTGGCCATTGAAGGAACTGCAGTTTGGCACTTTCAGTGCTGCTCATCATCAACACCAGATCTACCAACACAATAAACAGTCCTGCTGTCACAGAAGCTCACAGGCATCCTGGCAGTAGCACCACCTTTAAAGCTACCAGACATTCAGAGTTACAGTGAAAACACACACTGCTGCCAACGTGCAGAATCAGTGCAACATCGATCTCACGGCAGCATCCGAGGGGCAGATAGCGTTTCCCTCGGCTTTCAGTCATTGTGCTAAGATGGGCTGAATACAGTCTGAACTGGGACTCGGATGAAAGCGATGATGACTGGATATGAAAGCTGATAAGTGATTTTAAAGATAAACAGGGCCGCGCAGCAGTGAGTGCTTCGTGTGTAACAGCAACGATCGCTACACGACTTTAGCTGAAGACATGAGGATGCAAAGAAGCCAACTGCCCCCAGCTTCAGTCTGTCAGTGTCACACACACAGCCGGCCCTCTGTCATGGAAACAGAGCCGTGGTGTGTACACAGCAGAGGCAGCGGGGCCATTATGCGGCGAGTTCTTCTCCACAGCAACGTCAGGCAGGCCAGACTGAGCTCAGGTGCTTTAAAGGCTACTTTCAGGTTTGGAAAAGTCTTTTTATGTGTGCCACAAGCAGTCAAACAAGTGATGCCCAGCTTTGTGGTTACTGTATGTGACTGTGCTTCACGTCTGCACCTCAGACGCCCTAGATATCGCTCGCTGATCAAGAAAACAACTGAAAAACTTCAGATGACGTCATTAAACTACAAGCAACATGACAATCTCTCTATTCAAAGTTAAACCCTGAAATGTTGGAATAAGTGGGAATTTTGTCAAAGGGTTTTTGGGAATGTTGACTAAATCGTGATAAAATGTTGGAGTTCTTACTGTGCAAACTGTAACATCTCCTCTTACCAGCAGCACTTTATAGAGACAGCGAGTTCAGCTCATTGCTGCTGCCTCCACAACAGTCCCAGTTTATCATGGGACCTCTAATAAAGATTAACTGGCCATCCTGTGAAGAAGATCAGCAGACTTCCATCTCTTACCAGGGGGTGCAACTCTGTCCTGCCAGGTGGGCTTGTATTCACTCAGAGTGAGCAGCATTGCTTGGATGGTGCCAATGAAGATCCCAGCCAGGCAGCCGTAGAATATAACATAGAACAGCGTAATTTTGACTGTGGGGGGAAAGGAAAGAGAGTGTCAGCACAGAGAAAGTTAAAACTGCTGAGAACATGGAGGAAATGGTGTTAGTTACTGCTGACTGGAATCAATATTTTAGAGGTGGTGCAGATGATATGTTACATGATCTTCAGACTAATCATATGGACCGTACAGCTGTGACTCAGAATGAAACTACAGCGCTAATGAGGAAACAGAAACAAGGTCGCCAAAAAGGAAAAGGTCAGAAGCCGAGTCAGCACAGACGACTGGTTTCCACGGTTGGTAGAACGAATGAGACGCAACACAACAAGAACAGCCTCAAACCTGCAGGACAGACGAGTGCTGTGAGGAAGGTCACAGTAAGACGGCGCGCGAACGCCTCACTGTCACGTGGTAACAGCAGAGCTACTGCGTTAGACACTTTGTCTCCGTCTCCTAAGGAGACTTTCACAAGACTTCACGAAAATTAGCTGTTATAAAAAACTCAGTTAAGCCGAGTGACAGCAGAACCTCGGCTTCAAGCGCACCTTTGACCTGACAGAGCTGCAGTAAGCCGGCTGATAATAGAGTCTCCAGATTCATTTAGATTAATGAGTGGCTGGAGCTGCTGTGTGTGCACAGAGCAGACAAAATGACTGCAGAGCCATGCGTCACTCTGAGGGGGAAACACTTCCCAGCCATGAGTGCTTTAAACCTGACACGCCAACACTTCTATAGAAACAGTGTAAAACACACTTTTAAGGAGTTTGAGTGAACTCGGAATGAGGCTCACAAAAGACTCCAACTACATCCCTGTATCAGTAACACAGAAACACGATCCTGTAAAGTCTGTCCTCACAGGACTTCAGCCTGCTCATCAGCACACTGCAACTCAAACCCCGAATGAATCCAGTTATGCTACTGTGAAGTTTATTCCCAGCAGCTCAAAGTCATCCAAACCCCACAGCCACGATTCACCTCGCTGCTTGCAGGGTGTAGGTGCACGCGCCTGTCCTCACGGTGTCACAAGGTCACCTGAACCAGTTATGTGACATTTTACCGGAAGTCGTTACCGGCAAGGGCATCTTAAACTCCAGCATCCCCCGGGCACTACGGCCCTCAGTGCCAGGACATCTGTAGGACACACACTTCAGTTACCACACACACACACACACACACACACACACACACACACACACACA
>NW_024582566.1:908515-924874 GCF_018398535.1 Haplochromis burtoni
GCGTGCACGTGAGCGTGCACGCTCACGTGTACCGCTATCGCAGCACTGCGCATGACACACTGAAACGCATCTGCACTTTGCGATGACCTGAGAAGGGCGAACCGTAGTCCCCGCTCAGCTCGGGTCCAAACCGAGCACACGCCGGACTGAACCGGGAGTCCGCAGAGATGAAGCGGTGACATTCACACGAGGGGCAAGGACATGCGCACTGCCGAGAAACGGGAGAAGAAAGGTCGAGCAACTTAATGACCGCATTGTTCCTCGGACTACAGCGACACCTGAGCCTGGCTCCTTCACCTTGGCTCACCTTGGACTCTGATGCAGTTTTAACCCTTTGCCTGCCCGCTTCGCACCTGTCGAAAGACACCTTGATCGTTTTACCCGACAACAATCAGCCAGCGCGGACGACTCTAAGCTCCAATCAGCGCGCGCAGCACCGGCTCTTCGCACTGCAGCGCGCACGCGCTCCCTGCACGGACAGCACGAGCACAAACATCACGAGCCTGCTTCACTGAATGAGCTCAGCGGCAGCTCGGGAGTTGTGTGCCGTGTGTTAGTTACAGACACCCAGAGAAAGTCGGCTCAAACAGGTGCTTGGAAACACAGACGGCCGTGAACGCGCGTTTGCCCAGTCTGCCCAATACTCACACCAGCTGCCCCCGGTGCGGCCGAGCAGCTCCCCTGTCTCCGAATTCCACAGGAACTTCTTCCATCCGCCATCGTCCTTCTTATCGGAGGGCATGTTGCTATAGTTCCTTTAGTCGTCCCGGGGAAGAACACTCCGCGTGCTGTAACCAATTCCCAGCCTGTCCGAGAGGCACCCAGCGCAGTCCTCCCTCAGGCTCCCCAATATAAGCGTTCGCCCCTGACTCCGCCCGAAACTCCAGCAGTTCACCTAGGAGGAGGGAGGAGCAGCGCTGACCAATTAAAGGCCGCACACCAAGTGTGCGTAACTCTGACGTGAGACAGACCGACAGAAAGCGGCGCAAGTGGGCTCAAAGTTAAAAAAAGTGGACATATAGTTCTGTACATACTCTACAAAAACCATAGCCTGCTTAGCCCCTCCCTCACACACACACACACACACACACACACACACACTCAACACTTCAGCGATGTTCTGAGGATTTCACCGTGTTCACATGAAGTCACTGCATGGGAACAAGTCACATCCTTAATGCGAGATTACAGTGCAGCAACCTGCAATTCTCAAACACGCCGGCTCCTCTAAACAGTCATTATGGTGCAAACAATACAGTCATTTCATCCCCTTCACCAGCGAAGCAGAGCGCATTCAGGGGAAGCTTGTGGGCCTCGCTCTCAGACCTGTTCCCACTTTAACTTGGTGGGTGTCCTGTGCTGCTGTGTGCAGTGAACCCCTTCTCACACACACCTCGGGGATAATAGGCTCTAGTAACTTAGTACATACCATATCCTGCCTTCTAGAGCCCGTGTCCCTCCTCTGAGGCTGCCTTCAAGGGCGTTTCAGAGCCAGGGTCATAGTAAGCTGATGTTCTACCTAAGATCAAAGTATGAAGCATTCATTTCAGACCTTTTAGAATAATACAGCATGGATGTGAATTCAGTTAGGAAACAATAAAAACACGAGTCCGTTTGAACCTGAAACCATCAGCTCACCAGCCTTCTGCACATTTACGTTGTGTGTGTGTGAAATCACTCAGCAGTGTGCTGCCCTCTGGCTTTCTTCAGCTATGTGCATTTGTTTGAATATAAACATTTGTGTGTAGGTATGATTGGTCAGGATTGTGCACATGCTGGTTTTGACCTTTAAATATCACCTCAAGGACAAGATGAGTCATACTGAGCCACCAACACTGTCCGGCTCTGTGACACTATCATGATGGAAAGACCTGCCTGACCTCTTGCTCAAAGTCAGGTCCCTTACTCTTTCTCCTTGTCCCGACACTATCACCCTGCCCACACACTGATGTTTATGGAGGGCTGATGGGGAGGTAAGCCTGCTTTGGACAACAAAACCTCCTCATGGTTAATCAATGCTAACCACTGCGTACAGAGATGATCAGGGCTTTAACAAACTCTGGCTTTAAGCCTAAACTTTGATGTAGAAAACCCAAAGTAATCAGAGTTCAGAGTTCAACCACCTCTGAAACAATAATACAAACTAATAAAAAGCCACGATCAATGGATCAAGGGAATATGGGAAGAGGAGAGCTTTGGTCTGAGTCCACTGGAGCAAAGAAATCTGAATGCCTGCCAATGCTGAGCGTGATATTTATCTTAAGAGGAGTGGAGAAAGAAGTCGTTGCTATCTAACTCTTTCATCATTTAGCCTATTTTCCTTAAGAGATGATAAAGCCACAGTCTTGCTGGACTCCTCCTTATATTAGATTTGTTTTTAAAATCTGCTCAATCAGCTGTAACCTGGCAAGAACTGGTGATGCTCGCTGACAAATATGTATAAACAATATGAGCCAGTCCTAAAAAGTAGGACTTCAATTTTAATTATCAGTCATTACCTTGTGTATTTATAAAAGACTCTACAATAATACAGAGAAACCCCAACAATTAGTGTGCACTTGGTGACAGTGCATGATGCTAGCTAGTGAAAGAGTTGCTTCAGTGCATCCTGTCACAAGACAAGAAGAAAAATATTTGCTTTTAATCAGTCTCGTGTGTCTAAAGCTCGACGTTTTTTCTGTGCAGTGATTATCAGATTGATGTGGAGTCACAGACGGCACGGACACTGTAACGTTATAGAACAACAGATCTTTGATGCTGCTATGAGGACATCTCGGTCCCAGATTTGTATGTCATAATTGTATGAAACATTTAGCAGATGTGCAGGGAGCGACCAGGAGGAGATGTTACCAATGTGCTGCACCAGCCAGGTTCTATTTGTAAGGGAAAAGCTACTAAAAGCTTGCATGTGCAAAAGGACTTGGCCTGGGTACAGAGTCTGTGTGATGAGGGTTACTCAGACCGTGGCTCACACTGGTGAGGTGGGTGGGGTTGTGGAGTGTTTGTTGGCAGTCTGAATGGTCCAGGGGAAGAAGCTGTCAGTGAGTCTGGAGGTGTGGGACCTAACTGATCTGAGAGGGCAACCAGAGGGCAGCGGATCAAGGGGTCAGCTCGGATGGTCCTGGTTTTTCTGAGAATGGAGGATCTGGCGATGGCCTCCAGGGATGGCAAATTACCCTCTGTGCAGCCTTCCTGTTCTCAGCAGTGGCGCCTGCATACCAAACACCCGGGCAGAAGGAGAGCCGCTCTCCACTGAGGAGCGGTAGAAAGCCAGCAGCTGCTGCCAGTACAGGTTGTTCTTCCTCAGGACACAGAGGAAGTGCAGTAACTGCTGTGCCTTCTTTACCAGGACGGTGTTGTGGGTCCAGGTGAGATTGATGGAGATCTGGGTGCCCAGAAACCTGAAGGTGGAGACAGATTCCAGCCGTTTTCCACTTATAAAAAGAGGGGAGTGGAGCTGTCTGTGCCTCCTGAAGTCCGTCACGAGGTCTCTTGTTTTAAGAACGTTCAACTTCAGGTCGTTTTCTGAGCGTCAGTGGGACAAGTTCTCCACCTCTGCTCTGTTTCATCTCCATCACAGATGAGCCCGACCACAGTGGAGCTATGGGCTTGGCGATGATGTTGGTTGCATGGGTTGGTGTACAGTCATGTGTGTTCAGGGTGCAAAGTAGGGGCTGAGAACGCAGGTGGGGGAGGGAGGTGGGGGCTGAGTCAGGCTGATGAGCCTCTGTGTCGTCACCCCACAGAATATTCTTGTTTTGGGGATCATCTAGAATGTGAGAAAAGCCTTTTGGTCAGCAGTGGTTTCTCCTTGAGGTTATTTTTGCCCAGTCTCTTTCTTATTGTTCAATCATGACCTCTGACCTTTACATGTGAACCTGCACTTCTTTAGATGCTGTTCTGGGCTTTTTCTTGACCTCCTGGGTGAGTGATTGATGTGCTCTTGGAGTCATTTTGGTAGGCCGGCCAATCCTGGGAAGGTTCACCACTGTTCCAAGTTTTCCCCATTTGTGAATTATGGCTCTCAAGTGTCAATATCTGCTGATATCAGCCTTCCAACAGTTCATTCATGATTTGCTGAGCTTTTCTCCCTTTATCAATAAATCATCATTTAAACTGCTTTTTGTGTTTACTCCGGTTACACCTTTTGCACCACTGTAAAAGCCTTTGGTGATTTTGGGTGACCATGAGCTGAAGGCACATGTGATGTTCACACTGGGCACAGTAAGCCGGGCACCACAAGGTGCACGAGAGACACACCCAGTCACGTCCCGTGCAGGCCTATTCATTCATGTGTGGACTTGAGTGGTGGCGGAAGCCAAACAAATGTTACCTGGTTCGTCTCAGTATGACTGCAGTCGAGACTTTGGTGCGACGTGTTGCTGGCTGTTTAAGAGTGAGCACAGCGAACGTCTTTATGACAGCTGAGAGCTAAGCAGGAAGAAGACAGAACAATCTAAAAGAAAGCCGACACGTCCACATCCCCTCAGATGAACAGAAAGCAGCAAACAAAGGAGGAGGTGGAAATGTCGTTGGGCAGCGTGCTATCATGACATCAGGTCCTCCTGAATCCTGCTTTACGTGCTTCATCTGAACCCTGACCCGAACCTCTTAGTCTGATCATGGAAACGAGTTCACATGTGTAGGTTTGACATGTAGCAGGTGCCTCACGTCTTATGGTGCTTTCATGCATATCGCAGAAACGGGACCAGTGTGGGCTCGAGTCAGAAAGACTCGCTTCACCTTGATTCCACCCTTCCGACTACTACACCACATGTTTACTGTGTACACAAGCTGACAGAAATCTAGGCGTGGTCGCTGTCAGGCAGCAGGCTCCATCATTAGAAGACCGCCAAGCCCGGCTTCTCTGATTTCAGCCTCACTCACACACCAGCTCCGCCGCATAAACACAGGAAATGAGCATCGCTGTCAAGCAAATTATGAGCAGCGTGATTCTCAGCAGCTCAGCTTACTTGCTGAGGCTAAAGTTTTAAATGACAAAGTAAAAACCAAGAAAATATGTTGGTGATTGTTGTTCATCGTGAAGCCTAACGGACAAACACACACCGTCGTTGTCAGGCGGGATTTTGTAGGATTCACCTGAAAGCCTCACACATGATCCTGTCTGCTGTCTGTCATGCTTATAGCGCAGTTGTAGTTACCTGCGACTGCTCAGCACATCCAAACAGTAATGACGCATGAAGGCTTCCTACATACACGAGAAGATTAAGGCAGTGAATGTCGGATATGAGGCCAAATATGACCTGTTGCTTTGCCTGACATGCTCAAAGAGGTTCATTACTGACTCGTTGAGTCAGCGCTGTGGATTACTGCTGTCTGTGTTTTCTACTCCTGCCTTCTTCGTGTTTCATAAGCAAATGAAAGGAGTGGGACTGACTGAGGTAGAGTGTGACGAGGCAGAAGTCGGTCTCCTTCTCAATAATTAGCAGTTAAATGCTGCCGGAGCTGCAGACGTCCTGGGCAGACAGATACTTCTAAAAGCAACAGCTTCTTGTTTTAGCTTCATTTGTGTCTGAAAGTGGATCTTACCACCAGGATACAAAATAATAATTAGTCAGCTTCAGAAGCAGTGGGAATATGTTTGTTCTAGTCTCTGTGAGGGGCCGAGCTGCAGGCAGTGTGGGCTTTATTTACCCCCAAATAAGAAAGAATATTTTACAAAACATCTGTGAGGCTCTGGTCCCAAAAGGTCAGAGGTCACAGTAACTTCACAAACAAACCAAACTGCAAACACGGAACCAAAGGGTGCTGATGTGTGACTGACCAGACCACAGACGACAGCACACCAACCAACTCCAAAATAAAACCAAATCTATGCTGTGGCAACACAGAAATACCCACAACATGAGATTAATACCACATCATTATGTTACCATGGCGCCTGTTAAAGGTATGAATATATTTGGATGAGAGCAGAGGTTGAAAATATGCAGGACAGCTGGCAAACTGGTGTGAGGGTCAAAGGTCCTGAAGGCTCCCCGAGGGAGCAAAGGCCTCCTTGCAGCCAACGGAGATTAGCTGCAGCACAACGTGAACACTTTGCTGCTACACAGAGCGCCGCTCTGCGCTCAGGACGATGTTCCTCACAGACCCTGTCAATCACAGCGGCAGCGTTCCCTGTTTGCAGTGGCACCTTCATCGGCATAATGTGTCCTGTTCTGAGGAACATGGCAGGAAGTAACCGTGTTTCAGGACAGGGTGGTGCTGCAGGGGTTAGCGCTGGTGCCTCGCAGCAACAACATCTAAAGTTGAACCTTGCCTGGGCCCTTTCTGTCCTCTCTTGTGTGGCTCTCCTCGGGGGCTTGTGGGAGGACTACATTATCTGTGAGTGTATAAGGCAAGTATAGTTACTATGCACCTCATCAGTAAGACAGGAAATACAAGCACATTACTGGTGGTGGTCAGAGGGGCCGATGGCGCGAACTGCTGAGCTGTCTCCCGGCGCCTCGGTCTTTCGTTTCTGCCGTACGCTGATGCAGAGCAGATACTAACGAGCGCACTAACGGTGTTTCAGGCCATCACTGTCCATAGGCAGAGCTCCTGACCTTGATCGCACTATGCTGCTGTTTACAGGCCAAACACTGACAGGAATGTTCCTTTCTCTCTTTACTTTCATTCACCGTATGGAACTGGATTTACTCACAGTGTTTTCAGTTAACTGGAGCATGGAAGTCCCTGACAGTGCTGCACTATTGTGTTTTACCTTGTAAGTTGCAGTACAACACTCATCTGAGAATCCTTGTATCTCAGTTAATCTGATTTAATCTAATATCTATACTTGCTTAAAGAAGTCGTGTCACAACCTCACACACCTTCGATAACTACACCAGAGCCTGCCGCTGAAAGGGTATTGTGTTCAGACAGCAGAACAGAACAAAGGCTATTGTTCTGTCGATGGTTTGGCTAAATTATATCTGAAAAAGGACATCATTGTTTTGCATTTTCATATGAAGCTGATGTGGGTTTGAAATGACAACGGTTTAAGTACAGGACTTGATGGACTGCAGGGAGTCAGATAATAGCCCTCCTGTGTTTTTCTCTTCGCTGTCTAATATCCTGGAGTCAGTCTAACAGTATAAACTCCTTTTCATAGCTTTTGTCCTCCTTTGAACAGAATGTCACACAAACGTAGAGTTTGTTTTTATAAAGCTCACAGTGACTTATTTAAACTTCTTTGGCTTAGTTGAGTAAGACGGTCAGTTTATATGGTAGATACTGCAGCACGATCACTGAATGCATTTCACGTTAAAAGCAAGTGTAGCACAGTAGCAAAGATTCTTGATGAAATATGATGGATGCTAGTTCTTACTGTCCTACTGAGCATTTTATTCAGTGCGCTTTTATTAGCATAGCACCAAATCACAACAACAGTTCCCTCACGCTTCTTGAAGAGATATGTACGTTGTAGCAGCCGTCCGCTCCAGTGACCACGCTGCATCAGAGGGTTGGTGCAACATGCCTCTTTCACACAAGCACTTTCTCTGCGCCTACGTGCTTTTTATGGAACATTCACAGTTTATCTCAGAACACCTTGCGGTTTAGTTTGTTGCTTACGGACACGTTTGCACACAGATCGGAGCAGCGAGCGATCAAACCACCAACCTTCTGATTAACAGATGTTCTACCTGCTCTACCTCCTGACCTACAGCTGCAATATCAGTGTGATTACTTTTTAGTTTCCAACCACTTAAAGGGACGGTGTTTCTCGCATCCTTTTACGCAGATGGCCGCCCCTCCCTCAGCCCGGCTCTGCTGGAGGTTTTTCCTTTCCACTGTCGCCAAGTGCATGCTCAGAGGGACTCGTCTGATTGATGGGTTTCTCTGTGTCATTGTAGGGTCTGTATCCTACAACACAAAGCACTGATTGTTGCTGTGATTTGATGCTAAATCTACACATTAGATGCTTTTCCCTGTAACAGGAAGTGGAAGTGATCTGGATGTGTATGTGTGAGTGTCACTGGCTGCGTGTGCAGCAGGGTGATGGGGCACAGCAGTAAAACTGAGAAACTTAACTTTGCCATGTCTGAAGTCCTTTTGTTAGTCACCACCCAAGGCCACACAGTTATGGTTCAGAGGTCAATAATTGACAGAGGATCATAGTGGAAAGTTTAAATGTCCTCTGGGTTAATGTGTGGTGGAGCGTTGTAAAAAGAACCTGCAGTTAGGTCTCACTTGTTCATCCTCAGCAGCTATGCTCTCACCATCCATAAACCCAGTTCTGCACTTCTGAGAACATTCCCATGCAAATGTCAGTGTACCGAGTGCTGCTTCCTGGGAATGTGAAACTGCTGGTTTAGCCGAAGCTATATAACACTGGAATAACAGGAAAGGGATACGAGATGGTGGGAATAATGAAAGTGTAGGACTACAAAGCACTGCTGTGGATGTGACACGTTTGTGTGTGAGGTTCAGTAAAACCTGCAACTCTGATGCTTTTCACTGAGAGAGGCTGAAGCTGAGATGCTGCTGGTGAAACGATCCCTGGTGGCAGGTTAACAAGCACCCGTGTGGTCATACTGCTGTTGGCTCGTCGCACACAGAGTACACAATAAATAAAAACATAATGTGTGCAGTATTTGATTTTTTCTGTTGGTAAACACATCAGTAACCACGGTGAAACCAGATGCCCACGCTCGTGTGTTTTACACCTGTTTGTGTTTGGAAGTGTCCTGTCTCTGTTAAACCATCTGCAAGGACGGTCTGGTTTGGAACGCACATCAGAAATCTGCACATCAGAAATCTGCACATCAGAAATCTGCACATCAGAAATCTGCACATCAGAAATCTGTCTTAGCTCGATGTTGGATTGCTACGATTCTCTACTTAAGGACTTTGTCTAACATTCATGCACACGCTCACAGGACGCATGAAGGACACCTCAGGCTGGGGGTGAAGCTGCTGCTGCTGCTGCTTGTCATAGGACCCAGTCTGAGCCCGGCAGGAGCAGGGGCAGGAGCAGGAGCAGGAGCAGGAGCATCACAGGACGCATGAAGGACACCTCAGGCTGGGGGTGAAGCTGGGGCTTCAGCAAGTCGAGAAGGCAGGGGCAGGGGCAGGGGCAGGAGCAGGAGCAGGAGCAGGGGCAGGGCCAACCTGCTGTGCGGTCTTAGAATAGAGACACCTGTGACTCTGTTAGCTCGGGGAAACCAGGGTTTTAGGCTGCTCTGTCACTTTTAAGAGGCTGCTTTTCACAAGTGCTGAGAAACTAACCTTCACTTTCATCCCACCCCTGCAAGTCGATCATGTTTGGAGCTTCGACATGCTCAGTTTGTTCAGAAACACACTTATGTGACTTTCAGTTAGGCTGTAAGCAGCCTTGGCTGAAAAATGTCATCAATGTACACTGTAGCACAGACGATGCCTCCCGACCAACACACGCTTTATTTAGGCACTGGGCTCTTTGTTAAGGACACTGCATCAGGTGTTGTTCTGTTTATCTCACATGTTGTGATTAAAACAGGTCTGTCTGTGCCTTATCCATCAAAACAGCGTAAAAAAGTATTTTGACTGGACCGATGAAGCAGTACTGGACTGCTCCAAACGTGTGAGCCTCTCAGTAACAGCACTGTGCTCTCTGAGTGGAGTCGAGTCAATGTTTTACTTTGTGAGACTTTGATACCCAATCCCTTCAAACCAGGAAATGATGTCACGACATAGCGGAGGTGGGAATTGGATATGGCTGCTTACGTTTCACTGGTTCCTTCGGTTCACTATTTTAAGGATACTTGGAAACAAATGAGATGTGGAGCAACGACTGCGTATGCAAACACTGCCATCAAGAAGTCAGTTAGTGCTGCCCATAAAGGAGCTGCTGTGTAACAAACACCCTCTCCATTAAACTTTGATTGCGTTCCCCTCTGTCCCTTCCCAACCACTCTTTAGACGCCGTGGTGAAACATACACTCTTGCGAAACTTTGAACTGGTTACAAATTAATCTACGTCTCACAATATTTAGTTGCTGCTTACCCCAGTACAAAGTTTAGCTCTCATTCCTTCCAATAATTCATGAGCTGGTTAATATTTGAGCCGAATAGATAACCTGATGTCCAGAATTAGACTGTAGCTCTTTGAGCTGGGAACAATTCAGCGTTAAGCAGGCACATACAGAAGTTATGCTTAACCTCAGCTCCGTGCTGGTTTTCAAGGAACGCTGCAGCATTTTGGAAAATCTGCATGCATGCGATCTGCTCTAATGTCCCCTAACTGTGGTTTAGCACAGACAGGAGCTCCTGCAGGAAGCATCCTGATAGTGTTTGTCAGGTTTTATCTCCACCTTCTGTTTGTTCCCTCGACAGGCTGAGACATGTGCTGAAAAATAAGTTGTTCTCAACTAAACAGAACTCCTTAAAGTGCATTAGAGTAAAAAATGTGCAGACTTTTCAGATCTCCGTTAAAGTTCAGAATCAGAGAGCTTATTAAACTCTCCACTCTGCTAACTTTCTCCCTGTGGCCACACCGCCATAACTAACTAACAAACAGCCTATAAATGGTAATGTGTGACTGAGGACCGAGAGCTGCACGTGTGGGCCGACGCATAAAGAAGCGAGAGGGCTGAGCGCGCTCACGTGTCCTAAGCTCATTGCTCGTTTCCTCGCTCACAGGTAAAGGCTCCACCTGTGAGCGCTGCGGCCTCAGATTAACACCTGCTGAAAGGCACAGAATATCCGGCCAAACATGAGAGACAAAGGAAGCAGCGAGTGAAGCCATAATGCCCTTGAAGAGAAAGGTGAACTAACACAGCACACCCTGCTCCGAGCTGCAGTCATATAAAACACACAACCATTAACAGACTGCCCGGCGGCTTGATAAGGAAGATTATGCTGTAAATCACTCTGGCACCAGTTTACTCATTTTACCGACTCACTGCTATTTAGCTCAGGGAAGAACAGGTTGCGAGGATTTCCTTCCATAGCAGTGTGATCCTGTCAAAGTCAAGTCCCAAGAACGGGACGTGGTTTTTATCCACTTTATAAACTCCAACAGCGATGATGAAATGTAGCACGCGCTGGATCTGTTTGACCAACAGAGGACTGCAACATGAATCAGAGGCGACGCGGACGTCATCAGTTTCTATTGTGACGACAACAAACTCACTGTCACGGATCACAACTCAGTCGCACAAGTGTCAACAAAGAGTGTTTTTAGAGGTGGACAATCTGCCTGCGGCCTGCCCTTCACCCGCGGGACGCTCAGAAGCCTTAGACGGGCACAGTGGTTCGGTCTTTTTACTGCAGCCTTCAGAGAAACGAATTCAGAATTATTTTACACAAACAAAAGGAGGAAAATGCAAAATTCGATAGAACAGTAAAGTTAATGATCCAGCAGAGCTCCGCCCATCGGCGGATGCTCTGACGTCCTCCCTGTAAGGTGCAGGACTGAAACGCTGCTGCACTCATTGCTGCACAAGGGTTCAAACACTCTCCTGCTTCAATGTTCATCTCTAAACGATGGATCGATATCAGTATAATTTACTACGTCGGCTTTAAATCCCAGAAGGCTGATTCTGTTCATCTGGATGTTTTCAGTGGGAGAAATGTTTCGTCATCATCAGGTGACGTCTTCAGCCTCAGCTGACTGCAGCTTTCCAACCTCATAAACATGACTGACACCAGCCCACTGAAGGAACACTGGGCTAGGTCTCTTTCTTGATCGTTAATATCCAGTTTGTCATGAGCACTGATCAATGCCTTAAATGCTCTGTAGTGTTCAGGTGCAGTTTGCTCCAGTGCAGACATCTTGGCTGCGTTTGCAGCAGCAGCCACTTACATGCTGTCCTGTTCAGGTCCGATAATGATTGTGGGACTTTAATAGGCTGTGCTGCATGAGGACAAGATGCTATTTAGGGATTTAAATAGAACCAATAAAAGACGTCGCAGAGGCTGCGATGTCATAACGTCTGTTACCTGGCGTGAGGTCAAAAAGCACGAATTTATCATCTCCCATAATGCAACTGGATGCTGTCTTCAGTTAGAGCATCCATCAGCATGTGGAACACGTGCAGTCCACAGCACACTGCTAGGCTGTAAACAAACACGCAACATGAGGCTGGACGACCCGTTAGTTACAGCACGCCAACACAACAATGTGCTGCAGCAGTCGGCAGAATACTGACACACATCAGAGGGTCAGCCGTCTCTGCAAAACCTTGCAGAGTGCGACCGACGGAGATGTTTGCGTTAGTCTACACATGCACCACACATACATAACAGTCTTCATACTGTGTGCAGATTTCTCCATCACACTGCAGCAACCTTCAGCCTCGAGCCTGTGCTCGAGGGGCAGCGTGACACAGTGATACGACACAGCAGAAACAGACACAGGACTGTCTGCCTCCAAGTTTGGATCTACCAGCTCGAAATGAGCAAAATGCACAGAGCCTATATATCAGAGGTCTGTTGGAGAGGCAGGAGTTTAAAGTTTAGTCTGTGCTTCCACTGAGTGAAGCTCATAAAGAGCCTTTACTGCTCAGCTTTTTATTGATGCTTTTATTTGTCATTTTCACTGCTCGTGCTTCACCTCGCAGTGAGAACTGTGTTTGGCAGGTTGTGTTACTGCTTTCCAGCAGACTGCTCTGGTTAGCGAGTCAGTGACCCCAGCTGTGGCCGCCTGCTCATGCATAAGTCTGTGCCATTGCATTTAAAAGGAAAACTACAGCAGGCGGCTCAGCAGCTCTCTGCAGCGCTAACAGTAAGTGAGACTGCAGGCCTACACAAATGTGTCATCACAGCTGTGTGTTAGGTTTGTAACACCTGTCAGTGACAGGACACGCAGCTGCATCCACATCACAGCAGGTGATCCTCCGTTCAGTGCTAAAGCATCACATCGGCGCCTCTGGACTCTTTCCTTTAGCTGCCCACAGCTCTGTTATTCATGGGAGACATGAGAAATGCAAAGTGTGTTTTTGAGTGAATGCAAATAGTCCCATTCGATTCGATTCGCACTACAACCTGCTTTGCCTCTTATCTGTAGCTATTTCTATGTAATTGAATAACTGTACAGTACTCTCTGTATATAGTAGCCACTGTCCTTGATGTAAATATGTAAGAAAGGTTGTGTATGTTTCTGTCCTGTGTCCTGTTTGTTGTATATGTGTCTTTCTGGCTGCTGTTACAACCAAATTTCCCCTTGTGGGACAATTAAAGGATTCTTCTTCTTCTATCATTTGTTTCTGTCTGCTCAGTCAGAAGTGGAAGTCATGAATGTGCATCAAGCCAGTGAGTGTCTGCTTAGCCCAGCTGTGCGAGGCTGCTGGGCTCTGTGTGCATCCAGAATTCAGAAACACCACAAAGGCTCCGCGTACACTTAATCACAGCGTGTTAATCAGCAAACTTCTTTAGGTTCACTTTTGAACTTTGGACCCGCTCAGTCTCCTTGGTCTTTATGCTAAACTGTGCTAACTTTGCCCTTGAATCCAAAGGTAATGACATCCTTGGTGGATTTCTGACCTTCCTGGCCTGTCTGTAACTCCGCTCATTCCCACTGTGTAAGCATGGGATTAATCTGATTTGGTGCTCTGCAGTGTTTTCTCACAGCTAAATAAAGCGTAGTGTGAGCACGCCCTCTGACTGAGGTGGTGTTTCCTCATAGTAACCCGTGCTGCACAGGAGTCACCTTGGGCCTGCAGGACATTGCATCTCTTCCTGTCTTCCTCTTCCTGTCTCTCTGTCCGGCCCCTTCTTACTACTACCTCCTTGTTACATCACACACACACAGAGCTGCTACACCTGCACCGTCTGCTGACTGGCTCAACTCCTCTTGGCTCAGCACTTTCCATGTAGGTTGCACTGACCTCTGGAGGTTAGACGTACCGTGGAACATCAGCCACGAGCCACTTTTCCCTGCCGGTCTTACCAGAAGTGGAGCTGCAGTAAACCCCGCCCCCTCAGATCACCTGAGCAGTGAAACAGGAAATAAAGACTGCAGCAAGTCAAGTGTCCTTCCATCACCTTCAACTTTAGATCGTCTCAGCTCTGTGACACGACATTCTTTGCAGATCACAGGAGAGCGTCTGATAGGTCGATTCTCTGCCAAACGCAGTGTTGTTTGTGTGCGAGCAGACGCACAACTGAGAGAGAGCACAGAGCACAACGCAGTGGAGTGAAATTCATCATCTGCTGTGGCATTAAGTCTGAGTACAGTGTGTACTATCAGTGTAATCACTGTAGTAAAGACACACACGGGCCATTTTTTACCAGCATCAGCAGTGTTGTTAGTAGCAACAAAACATTTCCGTGTACAGATGGAGCACACACAGTGCTAAGGCAGGTAAGAGACACAATATCACATTGCAGTGGGCGTTCAAGAAAGAGGATGTGCCCTCCAGATGTCACCGGCGATGGAAAAGTAGAGTCGCGCCCGGCCGAGCCTCACATCCTTCTGCGGGAGAAGGGATTAAACGATGAACCTGTCCTCATTTCACTTTGCTATCTGCTCTCCTGTTCTCTGCTCTCTCTGCCCAGAGGAAAAAGTGCTGACAGTGTTTCAGCTGCTGTGTACCCGGCGCTGTGTTTGCAGGCTTGTTCCTTCAGTCACGCTGGCTGCCAGAGGCGCCGTCTCATCAAACGCACCAGGACCATTTGTCTCTCCTGAGACATCGCTTTAATTAAACTGCAAGCACTGTGATTCAGACATCCTCCACGATGCTACAGCTCTCATCATGCAGCTCACACCGGCCAAGTCTTTCTGTTGTCACGTCCACACAGACTGTGTGTTGTGGTCTGAAGCAGAGCTGAGCTGCTAACATCACAGTGACATTGTCAGGGTTGTTTAGCGGAGCTTCCCTGGAGAAGAACCAAAACTGCTCATGTCAAACTGGTTCAGTCTAAAGTGAACATCTGAAGAGTCCACACTCAGCACCCACACCTCTCAGTTTGTGCTGGTTAACCAGGGTTTTGGTCCCATCAGATAGAGCTGAACTCTCACAGGGGATGTCAAGAATCCAGAGGCTCAGAAACCTCCCATTTACACAACTGTTCACCAGTGCAGTGTATGACTGCTTCTTGATAACAGTGGGTAAAATATTTCTTTATTGAATTGTGACAGCTCTCTGCACCAAATACTAGAGACACAGTCCAGTATCAGCTGTCAGGGAGGGATTCACAGAGACCTATCAGCACTCGAGTCTCCTCCGTCTGCACCTTCACTCATCATAAAAGCTGAAGGCTTCTTCATTTCAAGGTCTACAACAGAGCCTGTGGACTGATTGTGTAACACAATCAAAGGCCACAATGTTTCCACAATCTCAGTTTCCAGGTGTGACTCGAGCAACCAGTCCAATAGTAGATGATGATGCTTTCAGGTGCACTTTATTACCGACAGTTCATCAGATAAGCAAGGGCTGCTTGTGTGCATGTGTGCGTGCATGTGTGCGTGCATGTGTGCCTTCAAAGTGATCTAGTCTGCAGTGTTTCTGCCACCTAGTGGTGATCAGCAGGCTCTGCATGTTACACCTGTACAGCTGCTGCCGAGGTGCTGCAGGCTGGTTTAACTCGGCCACAGCGCAGTTTTCAGTACCAGGAGCTTCATATAAATGCTTGTGTAGAACCAAAATGCACTTCCTATGTTTTTGCACCCATGCTTGTATGTAAAACGCTTCCTCACTGTACTCTAAAACATCATGTAGGCATGAATGTGTGTGTATTTCAGTCCGGCTGAGAAGTATTGAAGTTTTGCTCTAAGCACTGAAGAATAAACACACAAGTCACCCAGCTTTTTAATTGGCTGTCTTCTAACATGTGACTTTTGCTAACCTTCTGCTGTGACAGATCAACAAATGCAGGAATGGATTCACCATCCACTGACCAATCAAGTCTTCAGAATCAGCCTCGTCTCTGAGCTCTTTGTGTAGACAGGAAGAAGAGCATCAGGAAGAAATGCAGGTTCCTAAACACGCTTTTTAGCAGCAAAACATTTTATAGCAGTTTCGTTTTCAAGCATTAATATATAAATTAGAAGAGCTATTTGTGGACAATCAGTGGCAGGTTGATTACACCATGAAACAGTATCCTGTGACACCAGGTGCTGACAGTCAGGTACCTGATCAGCATCATCTGTGAGCATGGACCCTGCTGCAGCAGTCAGTAGTGTGTAGTATGTGTCTGACACATGCTTGGGGCACGTACCACAGGACAACTTCAGTGTGGTGTTCTGTGACACATATAACAGAGGACGTCAGAGACAGGCCATGATGTGGGCTTCAAGGAGATGATGCCACAAGGAGACCGTCCCCTCACCTCAGCACTGAGTGTGTCTGTGAAGGTTCTCAGTCATCCAGGTCATCGTAGTCAAAGGAGCTTGCAAAGAAAAGCGTCTGGACTTCTTTAAGTTGCTTGAAGACG
>NW_024582566.1:935977-981981 GCF_018398535.1 Haplochromis burtoni
GCAACGCAGATTTTCTGTGCGCAGAGACGTGCCAGCAGTGCGCGCGCAGCTTGGAGCGAACATTGGTGGGCAATCATAATGACCAGTTCATCTCAACCCTGAGGATAAGCGGAGCATGGACGCGTGGATTTAAGCTGCTCTTCATATGTCGCTACCAACGAGGACAGTGTTGAAAACCTCTTTTCAATACAAGCTTCAGTGCGCTTCATGTATCCATCACTAACTTGTGGGATCGGCTCGGGTGTGCTGTTCATGCCAGAGTGACCAGTACAACCAGTGCCATCCCTTTCGTGTGAACACAGTTCAGATCTGATCTCCGGTGTTCAGGTTGGTGGATACCGGATAAAGAGGACGACAGCAGAGGCTGCAAACAGATTTCCAGAAAACCAAATTAATGAATTGACTTCATTGTTTTCTGCGGTCATCATACAGCAGCTGTACTGAGAACTCCAACACAGCAGGTGGCGCTATGTCCCTTTTCTATCGGTTCACCAAAACACGCGAAGAAGAAGCAGAAGAAGGAAGAAGAAGAAGCAGCGTTAGTACTGAGCTGTCACAGTTGAATAGACGGGATAAAGGAACAGATTCCGTTCAGTGTACTTCCCGGGCAGCTATGGATGTAGCGCTGTATGTGATAGCTGCCGCTGTCCTCGTCGTCCTCATACTGTTTGCCGTGAAGGTGCGGAGGCAGACACGGGCAGGTAGGACCGCCTCACTGCGCTCGGCTGCAGCGGTGGGCCGCTGCCTGGATGCCGACATGCCGCAGTCCAGGCTGCTCGTTTCAGACGCTGTTTGGTAGATGAGCAGCACCTGTAGCTCTGACTGCTCGGATCTGTGCTGTGTTTTGGTGAAGCCCTAAACGTGTCGATCCGGCTCATAGCGCGCTGACAGCCGGTTGTAAATAACGAGTTCATCAGATGTTGGTGTTAAAGCTCGTCGGGCAGTGCGAATGGAAACGTCACACTTGTAACGACGTGCTGTCAGCGTGCAGCTGTGCACAGCTGATGTGGGCCTGAACGTGTCATCAGCCCGTGGCTGAAGCCAGGACATGAGGACACGGCAGACTTACACCAGCCTTGGCCTGAATCTGTATCTGATGGCGTTTAAACTCACCGAAACAGACACAAAACCCCAGCTTTATGTGGTCACCCCCCCAGTTTAAATATTTACTTAATTGACAAAGTGTGTGCATGGCTCATAGTTTCCTTGTGCTGTGTGCTCAGCCGACGAGGACCAGCGCAGGGATGTTGTGCGTGCAGCGGGGCCCCCTCAGCGAGCAGCAGAGGAGCGAGGAGCCGGCATGCCTCGCAGGAGAAGGAACCTGGCCAGTGTGATGGCAAACAGACGACCTCAGAGAGAAGCTGTGGAACGCGGTAAAGCCCCTGAAACAAACACGTTAGTGTGCTGGAAGAGTCTGCTCGGCTCGTGGTTGAGCTCTCGGAGCGTATGTTTCATGAGGGCCTCTCCGAGCAGAAGCACAGGCTTCCTGTGGGACAAATGTGCCTCATAATGTCCCTGCATGTTCATCACACAAAGATGAATTTCAACATTAAACTTTGGCTTTTCCCACAGTTTTTGCTGAGCATTTATGACGTGTCACCTTATTTGATTTCAACCCCCTTTTTTCTGTTTCCACTTCTGCTGATCAAATGCAAAACACACAGTAAAGGTGCTGTTTATACATGAGAATGAGTGTGTCCTGCTGCTTTCAGAGGAGGAGCCTGTGGAGGAAGACGAGGCGGAGCAGCAGAGCTTCCAGCCGACTGCAAAGGTCGGAGCCAAGAAGCAGCGGAAGTTGGAGGAGAAACAAGCCAAGAAAGCCCAGAGGGAGGTGAGACACGCTCCACTGTCCACTCAGGGCTCGTTTCGATCTACTGGTTTTTAATGAACTCTGTTCTACTGCAGTGTCTTCAGAGTCACTTTACAGTTTTCTATTTTCAGGCTGAGATGGAAGAAAGGGAGGAAAGGAGGAGGATGCAGGAGCTCAGAGAACAGGAGAGGCAGCAGGCAGAGGAGAAGGAGCGGCTGCTGGAACAGAAACAGGTCTCACCGAGTCTCCTCGGCAGCTTTCCTCGGGTGCTCACGTGATCAGATGCTGATGCTCTGTGCTGCTCTCCACTCAGGAGGAGCAGGAGCGCCGAGCTAAAGAGGAGCAGGAAAAGCGCGAGGAGGAAGAGTACCTGAGACTCAAGGCTTCCTTTATCGTAGAAGAGCAGGGAGAGGAGGAGCAGCTCTCTGAGGACCAGGTCAGACCGGTGACATTATGGTCAACATTCCTGTTTTATTTGGAGTAAACCTCTGCTTGTGTATTCTCAGTCACGCAACCTGCTGCAAGAATTCATCCAGTACATCGAGGTAGGGCCGCCCACTCCGCCGCTGCTCCCCTGCTGACATCAGTCGGCGTCTTTCTAACTGTCTCCTCTGCTGCAGACCTCTAAGGTGGTTCTCCTGGAGGATCTGGCTTCTCATTTTGGGATGAGGACACAAGATGCCATCAGCAGACTGCAGGACCTGCTGGCTGAAGGCTCCCTCACAGGTTAGCGCGTCAAGACCGTTCAAATACACTGAACATGTCAGATCCAATATGCCAGGAGGCCAGAAGATGAATTAATTACATAATTAATGAGGAAAATCAGGCTGACAGTTGCTGTTGTGAAGGATCATTCGTCCTGAGTGAGCCCGACTGCACATCCTCCCACATGTTCATGGACGACTTCAGCTCGTTCCTGGCAGTAAGCACAGAGCTTCTGTGCTCGATGCTGCCACCAGATGTCCAAGTAACTGTCTGAGCATTGGTTCTGGTTGCTATTATGAAGTGCTGATGCAGTATCTAGGAGGCAGATCCTACGGTGACCTGTGGGGTGGCTTTAGCTCAGGTGGTAGAGCAGGTCACCTAACCAGAAGGTTGGTGGTTCATTCCCAGTCTGCAGAGTGAACGTGAGGCTGCGTTCACTCTGCAGGTCTTAATGCTCGATTCTGAGTTTTTGATCAAATCCGATTTTTTTGTCTGCTCGTTCACACTACAAATAAAATGCGACAGCAAACGCGCTCTAGTGTGAACACTCAAAGCGGCCGCATGCACAAAAGAAGACGTCACACACGACGTGCTCTGTTTAGACCCAGAGCAACAGTATGTTTGACTGATGGCCGTTAATATAAAGACTTCGGACTTCACGTTTCCCAATTTTGCTTTAAGTTATTTTGTTATTTACATAATAATGTAAATAACCTAATAATGATCCTTATTGCTGTTTTAGAGCAGCGCTGCTTCAAAGGATAGCTGCAGATTATACAGTACAAATAAAATGTTCGCGTTTCTCCAACGTTGTCTTCCCAACAGTTTCACTGACATCTACACTGGACGGCCAGTAAGCGTTCACGATGTCTTCTCCGGCGCTGATAATCGGCGTCTGTCTTGTGTCAGTGACGTAAAAGACGGATTTAATGCGACATGACCGTCAAACAGCAGTCGCTTTCTAAAACATCAGATATGTATCGGATTCAGTACCACATACGAAAGTGACCCAGATCGGATTTGAAAATATCGGATTTGTGCCGTTCACACTGTCACACCATGATGGGATAGATGGTCGCAGAGGGTCAAAAAAGTCGGATTTGATGCGCTTTCGCCTGCAGTGTGAACGCCGCCTTAGATGGGAAGTGCTTAGAAAAAAGCCCTTGAATGTGTGAATGTGCAGAGCGCTTTGAGTGCTCAGAC
The DNA here is from genome assembly GCF_018398535.1 of Haplochromis burtoni. NCBI lineage: Eukaryota > Metazoa > Chordata > Actinopteri > Cichliformes > Cichlidae > Haplochromis > Haplochromis burtoni. The sequence goes on from NW_024582566.1 coordinate 939,696, forward strand.
TGAGTAGAACGGTGCTGTATAAGAAACGGTGCATTCACTGTTTACTTGTTGTCTGCAGGTGTGATTGATGACAGAGGGAAGTTTATCTCCATCACTCCAGGAGAGCTGGACTCGGTGGCTCAGTTCATCAGGCAGCGAGGCCGAGTGTCCATCACAGAGCTGGCTCAGGCCAGCAACTCTCTGATCAACCTGATGCCTGAGAGTCGCAGTGCTGCCTGACACTCTGTGGACACATGCTTGAGTGGCTGTTGACACACAGCTGGACTCTTCACTGCCACCCTGTGTGGCTCAGTACTCTTAATGACAGCAGACGTCAGGTTACAGTTGACCTCCCAGTATGAGGATTTCAGCCAAACTGGAATAAACAAATCCTGAGTTTTATCAGTGACTCGTGTATTTTTGCATTTACACAACTGCGTTTCTTCTTTACTGGAGTCGTGAAGCAACTCAGTGGCTCAAAGTAACACCCCACACTCATGTCTGTGAAGGTTCTCAGTCATCCAGGTCATCGTAGTCTAAGGAGCTTGGAGAGAAAAGCGTCTGGACTTCTTTGAGTTGCTTGAAGACGTTTCACCTCTCATCCGAGAAGCTTCTTCAGTTCTGAGGTCAAATGGTGGAGAGTCCCAGATATAAGCCTGGTGGGAGTTTCCCCCCACAGAGGGTCATGGACCCCCTAATGATCGATCCTCTATCTAATCCAGGGGTGCCCAATCCCAGTCCTCGAGAGCTACCATCCTGCAGCTTTTAGATGCATCCCTACTCCAACACAGCTGAATCAAATGAATGGCTTGTTATCAGGCCTTTGCCAAACTTGATGGCTGCTGAGGAGGTAATCAAACCATTTGATTCAGCTGTGTTGGAGTAGGGATGCATCTAAAAGCTGCAGGACGGTAGCTCTCGAGGACTGGGATTGGGCAGCCCTGATCTAATCGCCTGAGCCAAGGTGTGAAACTGGGTGTGGGTCACAATCAGCCAGAGTTTCAGGTGAGCTCATTGTGAAACCTGGCCCCACCCTATCATGTGATTTCCTGAGGTCAGATGGCCCAGGATGTGAGTGGGCGTTAAGGCGTCTGGGAAGGATCTCAAAACTGGATTATAGATGACAGAGAGTCGGTGTGTTAAGCCCCGCCCTCTGTTCAAAGATGGTCGCTCACAGTGGACATAGATGCTTCTTTTACTCCTCTTTGACCTTAGAACTGAAGGAGCTTCTCGGATGAGAGGTGAAACGTCTTCAAGCAACTCAAAGAAGTCCAGACGCTTTTCTCTCCAAGCTCCTTAGACCCACACTTGGGTATATTTATGGTGGGCTTTCTACGTGTGCTGCATTCAGTTTGTTCCACACATTTGTGTCAGCTCTGATTGGTAATGGTTAAACTACCCAGAAGCTTCGTGTGCTACTCATGAAGGAAGTTCTCGTTATTCTCAGACCTTGTACTCAGAGATGAATCCATAAAGAGACTGCGCAGTTTAAGGACCAATGCAGTACTTTCAGCAAAACTTTAATGTATCAATGCCAAATACAGTGGTGGAGAATGCTGCCAGACCTCTGCAGCTCCTGGTGCTGTAGGATGGTGAGCATCAGCCTTGGGGGGTGAATAAGGTGAGGTGGGTATCAAACCTTGATGATACTGCAGGTACAGCCAACTGTGAGCATTACAGCAGCTCAGATTTAGTCCAGTGCTGGATGACCACCGGGTTTAAAAATAAAGGAGGCCTGTAACATGACAGAGGTGGAGCCACAGTGACAGGCAGGTACAGCACGTGGCTCAGGAAACCAACTAAGAGTCCAGCACCCTGAGCTTCTGTTTTATGGCATCCTGCTGTTTTCTTGTTGTTCCAAGTCTTTCCGTCGAGTCCACAAAGCTCAAATCATTGTTAGAAAGGAAAAAACCTTCAGCTGGACGTCTCCTCGCCTTTGTCCTCCGGTCCTTGTCCTCTCGCGCTCATTTTGATCTCCCAGGTGGAGGTGGCTCCTCTATCCTGAAAACACAAGACAATCCCACCAGTGTAGCCCGAAACAGGAAATGCACTGAGCTAACCTTCTGTGCGTCGTACCTTTATCAGCACACCCAGGGGCGCCAGGTCATCTCTGAGGGCATCGCAGGCTTTAAGCAGAGGGAGTCTGTCAGGGTGCAGTCCAGCTCTGCTCGGGGATCCTGTGGACGAACCGTCCCGCCGAGCGAGCGCGAACTCTCGAACTTTGCTCCTGAACTGAGTCAGCTGTTCCACAACCGGCTGCAGACTGCCTCGGCTGCTCAGCACCTCAGCCTCCTTCAGAGGACAGAGACACACGGGAGACCTCTTCAATCAAGGATTATTATCATGATTCACTGACAGACGCCTCAGTGTCACGCTGCCCGCTGAAGGGACATCACAGTGAAAAAGTGCTGACCTTAGTGTGCAGGTCGATGCCAAACACATCCAAGACATCTCTGACGTAGGTGACCATTGCTCCGAACACGGCGGGGCTGCGGGCCGCCCCAGCAGGCTGAACAGAAACAGGCTCGTGTCTGAATGTGCAATACGCTTAGAACAAGTATCACTGCTGCTCACTGACCACACTGTTGTCATAGCTCCTGTTCCTGATCTCTAGTGCAGGGGTGGGCAACTCCAGGCCTCCAGGGCCGCTGTCCTGCAGGTTTTAGATCTCACCCTGGATCAACACAGCTGAATCACATGACCAGGTCATTACCAGGCCTCTGCAGAACTTAGACATGTTGAGGAGGATTTATCCATTTAAATCAGCTGTGCTGGATCAAGGACACATCTAAAACCTGCAGGAGCCCAGCCTTCAAGGCCCGGAGCTCCCCACCCCTGACCTAACCCGACGTCTGCTGGCAGAAGTTCAGACTTCACAACAGTGGGACTGTCCAGCTGTTGTGACAGAGGTGGAACTGAAGCTTGTCTAGTCTGACCACTCAAAGCTCTTCAGACCAACATGTAACCCAACATACGACAGCATGCTCCCAGAGCGCCAATACTGCCAGACCTGGTGGAGACCCAGCTGCTAACTGGGACTTTCCACCAACATCACTGACATCAAACCTGTCAGACAGTTACCGTAGAAACAGGCTGAAGCTGGCAGTTTCCGTGATAAACCAGATTCATCAGAGCACTTATGGCTCTCGGTGTATCAAAGTCATCTGCTAGAGTGGACATCACAGTGGATTTAGTCTCAGCCAGCCTGAAAAAGTACAAAAACACAGGAAGACAGTTTGTAGACGGAGCAGAACCTCTCAGGCATCAGCTGAATGTAGCGTCTCAGAATGCATGACTGCTGCCGGCACTAGCATCTGTCCTGTCCTCACTGCTTCAGCTAATTACAGCTGTGCGAGGAACAGGAGACAGAAATATGAGGAGGACACTCAGCCATGGGCGGAGGAGAAAGTGGGCACCTGCTCCAGAGCAAATCCTCCTGCACGTGTGAACACTGCAGCTGACCCTTCATGTAGGCCTGAGCATCGTGGCAGAAGGTGGAGATGGTGTCCAGAGTGCTGCGAGCCTCCAGCACGCTGCTGTCGCTGTAGTCGATAGCTGTGGAGACATTACAGGAAGTGCAGTTTAACATGGCAGCTATGCGACTCGAACTCCAATAACGAATGCATTCATGTATCAGACTGGGAAGACCTAATCGTGCGCCTCACCTGATCTGTATTTGCTCAAAAGACAAAACATCCGGAATTCATTGGCAGAATAAGACCGCAGAAAATCCTGACGAGGACGAAGACGTGATCATTTTCACCCACTCCACACAGCATAGCGCATTCAGGTATTAATGCAACAACACAAATAAGACACGGAGTCAGCAGGACTGTACCTTGATGCTGATGTAGTTCTTTAAAGATTTAGACATTTTCTCTGGACTGCCCTTCAGGTGTAAGTGCCCTAAAAACAGCAACAACACGCTGAACAGAGCACGACACACAGCTGCTCCCGAACTCAGCTCTGCAACACGAATGACCTCCAAACACTTTCAGACAGCGTCTGCTTTCCAGAGAGCGTGCACGAGGCACGAGCCACGTCTGGCTTTTACCTGAGTGCAGGAAGTAGTTTGCCCATTGTCCACACTGGTGATACGCCTCACTCTGAGCGATCTCATTCTCGTGGTGAGGAAAAGCCAGGTCAATCCCTCCAGAGTGGATATCCAACTGTCCCCCAAACATGGAGCTGAAAGCACACGAACAGGAAACTCATCAGCGCTCAAACTCAGGCTAATTAAATCCTGCATTCAACTGTTCGACTGAAGAAACAAACATCACTGCTGGACTAACATGAAGTCAGTGTTGCTAACACTGGGGTCTATTTCTTCACAGTATAACCTTTCATTTCACTTTTGCAGGTTTGCCTTTTAAAGCAGGCGCAGACTCATCTCAGCTGTTAGTACATCCCCTGAGGACAGCAGATATCCTTACAGTTTTAAGGATTTAAATTTGCTGTGGGTCCTTTATCCTGTCATTGTAAGACAAGTGCTAAAACCTTATTCTGTCCTTTACACTGTAGGCAGGTGAGCGCACAAGTTCAATCTGACTTGTTCCATCCGAGACAGCTGGCCGAGGGAAAGCCAAACCTTCCAGCTAAAGTCTGAACGTGTTGTTCATCTGTTCAGTACTTGCAGACGGGACTGCTGCAGTTCTTTGGTTTGGACCAGGCCTCTCTTTACTGCAGCTGCTCGTCTGCTGGCCGGTACGAAACAGAAGGAGCACACGTCCCCGCTGTTGGCCGCTCTACACTGGCTTCCAGTTTAAAATTGTAATCAACCCACAACAAGAAAACGTGTCTACAAACTGAGGAAATGCAGAAACCACAGGTTGTGCAGTCGCCCACTTCACGATGCCACGGAGGAAACAAATCACCGCAGTAAAAGTCGCCTCATTTACTGAGGTCTGTCTGTAACTGGGCAAAGATAAGAATTCCCAAGCGTTAATGGGATTCATGACCAAACAGAACAAACCTAGCAATGGTAGAACATTCAATATGCCAGCCCGGTCTTCCTCTGCCCCACGGGGACTCCCAGTATGGTTCTCGAGGTTTCGACGGTTTCCACAGAGCAAAGTCCCTCGGGTCCCGTTTGTTTGAGGAGCCTGCAGAGCCGTAGAGTTTGCGGTCAGTAAACTCGAGCGTCTCACTAACATCGACATGGAAACAGAAATAATAAGAAACTCACACCAACACTCACCGGGCTCTCCCTGAGGATCCACAGCTCCCACAAACCTGCCGTACCTGCCACCAATGGACTGAATGTCAAAATACACATCGCCTGCAACCAAAGCAGTGCACAAGTGACACCTCCAGCATTTCAGACGACCACAAACGCCAAACAAAACAAGCTCCTCGATATTTACCTTCTTTCGTGGCATAAGCGTGTCCATTTCTGATGATCTTCTCAATAAAGGCAACGATATGATGCACATTCTCTGTGACCCTTAAATACACTGCAGGAGGAACCACCTCAACACAACAACATGAAGACGTGTTTATACATGAACAGGATGGTTTTACAAACGCTGAAACTCAGAGTGGAGGTAAAATTGTGCAGTGCTTCATGAAAGCTATCCTTTTATCCTGCATGCTGTAACGCAGGCTGATCTGCTGCAGGTCTAAGCTCACACCTTCAGCGACAGCATGTCCCTCTTGAACTCGTCCTCGTACACTGCGCTGACGGCGGCTGGGGAAACGTTTTCCTGTTGGACCACATGAAACACATGACGTCAGCAGGTGAGAACAGAGCAGCAGCCAGCAGGTGCAGGACGGCCTCACCTCCCAGCTTCTTCTGATGATCTTGTCATCGATGTCAGTGATGACCATGGCATGGATCACGGTGATCCCAAACAGTCTGCTGAGGATCCTCTGCAGGATGTCAAACCTCACGTATGAGCTGTGACGGAACAAACCCACAGAGCTCACACACACACACACACCGTTTACCTGCACGCCATAGCCACACCTACTGTTGCCATAGTTACCTTGCATGACCCAGGTGAGCGTGATCGTACACGGTGGGTCCACAGCTGTACCTGAGATGTAACACATAAGTGGGTTATTAGGCCGCCGTGTGCCGGCATGAGCAGCACAGTGGTCAGAGTCCGTACCAGGTCGCGACCCCCTCTCTTGTCAGGATCAGGGGCTCCTTCTGTTTGCTCAGGCTGTTAAAAGTCTTCAAGCCCGTATCAAAGCCGCTAGGCCTCACCCACTCCCTCCCGGACACAGTGCAGCTGGGTCCGTGGGACGTGGATCGGACCGTGACCGCCGCTGAAAGTCCGGGGACCGGTGCCCTCCACAGCAGCGAGCTCACCTGTTTCCACATAGCGCGAGCCGCCGTGGTTTGAAGGCGCAGTCTGCGGTGTGACCGCACCGGAGCTCACGCACAGCTCACCGCAGCGGTTCCGACGCTGAAACAAACGATCTAAACGCGGTTGTTTCGCTCTTCACGCACGTTTAAGCCACTCCTACACTTCTCGCGAGAGTTGTATAGCGGAAGTTTATAGGCGAATCATGTGACTCGGTGTAGCTGGCAGTGTGAACAGCTATGCCAAAATAGTCGGAGCTCTGACAGGAAGGTTCAGATCCCAGAGGATTCTCCGATATGCAGAACGTGATCAACACGGTGAAGGGCACGGCCCTCGGGGTGGCCGAGTTATTCACCCCGGTGTTAAAGGTAAGCGCGGCAGCTAGCTGCTGGTAGCTGCAGCCGCTCGGACGTCGGGGCTTCGTTTGTGCTCTCGGTGTGAAATGTTTGACACGCAGCTGCTTCACCGGAAGTGAAGCGGAGCACTAACAGCTTTCACTTTGTTGTTAATGACAGGAGTCGAGATTCAAAGAGACGGGAGTGCTCACGCCGGAGGAGGTGAGACCGACACAGCCCCGCATACACTGTTCCTCCCGCGGCTCTGCTCAGGGCCTCACCTGTCCGCTCCTCTGTCTGTCTTTCAGTTTGTAGCAGCTGGAGATCACCTGGTTCATCACTGCCCCACATGGAAATGGTGAGAGGCTTAATTCATGTCAAACACGACGAGTCCGTGTCATTAAAAAAGAAACGCACGAAAGACGAAACTAGACGCTTGGTCCCGTGTTTCTGGAAGCGCGTGTCTCCTGTGCTCCGACGGTCAAAGCTCAGTTTCTCCACTCATTCAGACGCCACATTTATACACGTCGTTCCTGTGACAAACGTTTGACCTGCGAATGGAAAATGTAAAAAACCTGCACTTTTTTTTACTGTAATAACACCACAAATGAGCCGTTTATACAAAGAGCTTGAAAAGGGGCCGCTTTCCCATCATCTGTGCTCATGCTTACATGCTTCACATCATCATCACCACAAAGGGTTCAAGGAAATATACTGGGCGCCATAACTAACTCCAAGTAACTGCTGCAAACCAGCACTGTAGGGGGACAGAATGACCAAACCACCAGCGTACGTTAAAAAAGGAAAGATCATACAAAGAACACGTATGTGCGATATCCTTACATGTGCCGGCTCGATTGTTAGAGCTCCTGGAAACTGTGGTACACGGTCCCATGCAATCCATCGAGCAGTTGTTAAAGAGCTCAGAGTCGGCAGTCTTTATCAATCTGTCCAAACAAGTTTTCGATGCACAGAGTGGAGCTGAAACTGTGAGACTGCACCACGCAGTGCAACGTCACCCCCACCCTCCACTAAGACGATGGAACCCAGGTGCTGCTGTGATGGGGGGCGCTGTCATAACCTTGTTTACAGCTGTGCAGCTTGGCTGCAGTCCTCGTCTTCAGTAGTAATGACAGAGCTTTCTGCCCCTTTGCTTTAGTCACAACGTGTTGATCATCTGTGGACTTGCTCTGCTGATGAAACGTTGCTCCGCCTCTCTGACTCAGTCTTTATTAGCCACCAGCTGGCAGGTTCGAACCCAGAGCTTCTTGATGGGAGGCAGCAGTGTTACCGCTGCACCAGTGTCGCCAACATTGTCCGTCCTGCTGCAGTGTGGTGACGATTAATGTTGCCTGTGCTGACAGCTTTCACAGGAACCTTTGTGTGGAAAATGAGGATGCGGCCTCAGAGCTTGCATGAGTGTTGAATGTGTCCGAGCGATTTCACAGCAGAAGCTGGTGTGATGCAACACGGAGAAACCCAGCTTGTGTCATTATGGCACATCATCACACACTGAAACCTGCTGCCACAGAACAGAGGTCCTTTTTTATGTTTTGCATGTCGAATGCAGGACAAATGTAAAAGCTGGATGTAGTTACTGTGACCTCCCCTGTTGGAGGCTTGATTTGAAGCCATGAAGTTGATATCGGTTAACGGTCAGTGATAATGGCTTGTGATTGACAGCTTGTTAGTTAATGTGAGTTCATGCCACAGATAATCTTCCATTGTGAAATGCAGCCTCAGCACGAGCTAGACCCAAACTGAGGACACGAAGCCGTTTCACTCAAGAGCCAAAGCCACAGCTGTCCACATCTGTCCACAGCTGTCCACATCTAGTGCTCTTTAGACTGAAGGACCTCGTTAGACTTCATGTTTCCAAACCAGAAGCTCAGTCCATGTTCTCCACTGTCAGAAAGATGAGAACAACTGTAATAAACTGTGGTTTGTGACCAGGGTGGAGGTCTCAGGACCTGAGCCGGGCTAAAACGGCAGCAAATGATCTGTTTTTTCTCTCCCGTCAGGGCCACTGGAGAAGAAGCAAAGGTGAAGCCATATCTGCCACAGGACAAACAGTTTCTCCTGACACGCAATGGTGAGAGGCAGACTTCAGGAATTTCAGTCAGCAAGGCTGACTCACTGCTTCAGTGTTTAGTGACACAAGACTGAACCTCAGGTGCCTTAAAGTTCAGGACAGGACTGAAGCTTTAAAGATGATATTGTGAACAAATAATTTTGTGTGTTTCAAAGTGTCATTGCTGTGTGTGTCTGTGTGTGTGTGCATGCGCAGTGCCCTGTTACAAGCGCTGTAAGCAGATGGAGTATTCAGATGAGCTGGAGGCCATCATCGAGGAGGACGATGGAGACGGGGGCTGGGTGGACACCTACCACAACACAGGTGTGATGCTGGTGGTACCCGCGCACAGCTAACTGTCCGTCGTGGTTCACTGTCACATACCGGAGTGGGCTACATGCTTCACATACGATCACACTGATCAATCTCATTCTGATGACGTGGCCGTGATATCAGATGTGTGCCGAGTATTTCCTGATGACTGTGCAGGTGTCAGTAACGATCCCCTGAATGTGTCTGTGCAGGTGTGTTAGGAGTCACAGATGCTGTGCAGGAAATCTCACTGGACAACAACAAGGTTTGATTTCTAATTAATATGAATGTAAAATCCTCCACCGCTCTAATAGTTCCATCCCTCGGCTGGAGGACCGAGGGCGTGCGTGACGGAGGGATGTTTCCTCCCAGATTACTGCTCAGATGTGAATGAAACGGTTCGTTTGCTCAGTTTCGCTCCTTGCGATTGGTGGACCATCATAAAAGCCTCGATGCCATCGATCGCATCCCCGGTGTCTGATTGTGCGGTTACATATCTGTGCTCTTAATCTGAACTCGTCTAGGATAAGAACATGAATGCCCCGTCTGCAGCATGCTGTGATGATGAGGATGATGAAGACGGAGAAGCGGCAGATATGGAAGGTATTGATCGTGTCTTTCTGTGGTTTGGATGTGCTCCCAGATCGGCCCTCACACTCTGCTGTCTTTTCAGAATATGAAGAAAGCGGGCTGTTGGAAACAGACGAGGTACGCTCGCAGCGCTGTCTGACCTCGGCCATCATCCGCCCGACTCCGGCCTGACTCTTGTTTTCTGTCTCTAGGCAACCCTGGACACCAGCAAAATAGCAGAAACCAAAACCAAAGCAGAACCTGGCAGCGAAGACGCCATTCTTCAGACGAGAACATATGACCTGTACATCACATACGATAAATACTACCAGACCCCTCGACTCTGGCTCTTTGGATATGATGAAGTATGAACTTTATTCTTCGCGGTATAGAGATGATGAGCAGTCGATAGACTCCGAGCGTGAACAGCTGCAGTCTGCTGCTTCTTGTTGAGAAGGAGCGCAACCAAAACTGAGACCAGCTTTGTTGCTTTGTCTCCCAGGACAGGCAGCCGCTCACTGTAGAGCAGATGTACGAGGACATCAGCCAGGACCACGTGAAGAAGACGGTCACCATCGAGAACCACCCCCACCTTCCTCCACCTGCCATGTGCTCGGTTCACCCCTGCAGGTGAGAGTTTCGTTTGTCGCATTGAAAGATGCAGACCCACCACACAGCTGCACCTGTGATGGTGTCGAGGCTTATTGTGCTGAATGAATGAATCGGGAAAAGATGGATGACACTGTGGTGGGTTCGGTGATGCTGATTTGCACTGTGACTTCTTCACTGCGCTCTAAGAAGCCAAACGTTGTCACACACTAACTTCCTGTTTTCACTAGAAGCTGCTGCTCCAGCCCAGAACCTCTTTCACACGTTCAACTCACTTCTGTGTTCAGTTCAACTCGATTTCTATACCAACCACAGATGTTATTGTAAGGCAGAGCCCCTGCAACAGTACTGAGTGATCACATGACCATTAATAGCGAGTCAGCTGGTATCGAGTCGCATTCTTCTGCGTCTCCGCTGAGATAAAGGAGCCGTGGTCGTGTTTAAGGATGTCTGTGTCGCAAACATTTTGACAAGAACCTTTAACCTTTGAACTCGTGACCTTTGCTTTCAGGCATGCTGAAGTGATGAAAAAGATCATTGAGACTGTGGCAGAAGGAGGAGGAGAGCTGGGAGTGCATATGTATCCTTTGATGATGTCACGCGTCACCACAGCGACGCAATGAAAGGAAAGTGTCAGAGCTGTTGGAGGTGTGGGCGCTGCAGCAGCACAGAGCCTGTCGCTCTGCTGGCTCCTAACAGCATCTCTCCAGACCAGCCAAGAAGCTGCCTGAGGAGGTGCCAGGCTTACCAGGATAAGCAGCAGAGATGGATGTTTTCACCTCTGTACACCAGCAGTTCATTGACGTATCAGCACTTCGATGTTTTATAGGAGCCGGCTGCAGCCAGGCAGGAAGAGCAGCACTCGGCGGCTGGCCTGCAGCGAGTGTTCGTGGTCAGGCAGGTGGTCACTCTACCCCACCTCTGTTTCCTTAACTGATGCTTTCAGGTATCTTCTGATTTTCCTCAAGTTTGTGCAGGCCGTCATTCCCACGATAGAATACGACTACACGAGACATTTTACCATGTAGGTGCCTCTGCTGCAACGCCACGTGCACACGGGAAATACCAGAGATGGTCTCCGCTCTCAATACAACTGGTCTGCTGAATGTTTGTGCTACTCTAAGATGCTTTGTGTGGAAGTGTCAAGGATATGAAACGCTGTCTCTTAAAAGAACGGGCTGACGTATTAGGACACGTGCTTGTTTTCTGCTGAACCCAGAGAAACCCGATCAGTTTGATCTGTGTGTATGCAGCACAGAGTAGGATGCTGTCATGTCACAGCTACCCTGCTCTGCTGCATAAATTCAGATACGTTGTGTGTAGTTCTGTGATAAGCTGGCTAAACACATCAGAGGTGAGAATCTGTGTCGGACTAGTCGTCTAACCCTCGGTAACCAAGGTCCTCATCACCCAAGAGCTGGACTGCACCTGCAATGTCTCTCAGTGGGACAGTGAAGCTTATTGATGGTTAGTGTGATTAGGAGTGTTTAAACAGAAGCTCAGCAATGTCCTGCTGCAGGGAAGGATTGATGTGTGCTGCTTTAGTTCCCAGTCTGACAGTCATTCATGTGTTGGTGTAAGATCAGGTTTGCTCCGCCCCGACCTTAGAGAAACTAAACAAATCCTCCTCTTCATCATGGAGGCGATCCTGCAGTTAGGAACTTAAAACTGTCACATTCAAGCTTGAAATCACTGCTGCTTGGTGCCAGTTTGTGGTAGACGATTCCATCAGTCCAGCACTCACTCTGCTCTCTGGCTCCACCAGCCTGTGGAAACGACTCTGTGTTTAGCAGCTTCGGCTGCATCCACTCGTGCTCATGTCTGCCCACATCTGTCTCAGCTCAGTGGGTGCTGAGACACAGGAAAACTGAAGCAGGAGCCCAACAACTTCTGGATGGCTACAAATAATAAAGCAGCCTTGTCTCGACGGCGGCGTCGAGGGAAGCTCGTGGAGCACGGATGTTTCCCGTCAGCTGTCCTCGCTTCCATCCCAACGCTCTCTGCGGGAATCGAGGCTGAACCTCAGTTTGTTGTGAATGTGCTGATCCCGTTTCTGTGTCTGGCTTCAGTTGTGAGCAGGTTTCTAATTGATGCTTCAGAGGATTTGTTGTCAGATGTAACTCTGTGTCTAATGTATTACTGACCTTTGAAGAGGTTTGCTGTGACCTCTGCAGAGCAGCCTCACTGATGCAGTTTAACTACACGTCCATGTTTCCTGTAACCTGTCATGTTTGGCTCATTACAGTGGCAGCACTCATCCATACAAAGCATCTGCTTCAGTAATCCACAGCTTGCTTCCTCGTGTGTTGGTTGATCAAATATTCTCTTTGTATCTGTGCCTGTTGGTCCAGTCTTCTAATTTAAGTTGCTTGGTGGTGAGGCTTCACCGTTTCAGAAAGATGTACATTTATCAATAAAGAGTTTCCCAAATATTGCAAGAAAAATGCTGTTTGTGGATGTATTTATTGGTGCTGGGCGGTGGTAAGTAAAACATCTCAAGCCTAAAAATGTTCCTTCATGACACACGTTATGCTGCAGGTGGCAAGGTTACAGGTGAAGGAAAAGCCAGCACAAAGTGTCCTGGTCGTAGTTCTGAGGCCTAACAGCTGATGGCGTTCCCTCCCTGCAGCTTGTACGTTTGCTCTCTGCATGACCTCAACGTGCTTAAGCCACTCCTTTGTTGCCATAGCAGCATCTGACTGATAACTGTCTCCAGCCTCCTGGCTGAGGGAGAAAGATTGGCATCTAAGATTTTCCATCACTGGTCCGTCTGCGGCTCACTGTGGTGAAGTCATAGTTAGAATATTACATGAGATCAATAAAACAAGGATTTTAAATAGAGAAATGTCAGACCTCTGGAAAGTCTAATCCTGCATGTGTACTCAGTACTGCCTCAGTGCAGCGTGGCATGGATGCTGCCAGCCTGGGGCACTGCTGAGGTGTTGTTTTGTTCCGTCTCATGTCGCTCATCATGGAAGTTTTTCTTCCACAAGCTTTCTATTAGTGTGCTTTGTACAGCGCTTTGGGGACACCAATGATGGTTTTCTGCAGAACTGTCATGTCAGCAGTCAGGATTGTGATTCCTACTGAACCAGACTGAGAGACCATTTAAAGGCTCAGCAACTCTTTGCAGGTGTTATGGATTAACTGGCTGATTAAAGAATGACCCTTTAAGCCTACAATATTGAACCTTTTCACCATATTCTAATTTTCTGAACTCTTGAATTTGGGCTTTTCATAATCTTTAAGCCACAATCATCAAAATGATAACAAATAAAGGCTTGAAATATCTCACTTTGCATGTAACGAGTCTCATATCATATATAAGTTTGGCCTTTTAAGTTGGATTACTGAAATAAATGAAAGTTTGCGCGATATTCTGATTTTCTGAGTTTCACCTGCATCTTTAGCGTTCGTCACACAACTGTGTGAAAAGCCTGTTTCAGGCCGGCAGGGGGCAGTAGCTGTCCATATAAACGCGGCGTTGCGATTCACACTCCAGTCCAGAAGGTGGCGGTAATGTACCTGAAGTTGTTTGGCACCGCCATAAAAAGATAGAAGAAGAAGAAAGGAGTAGAAGAAGGACCGGCGTAGGTCATGCTGCTTCAGACATGTCGGTGTTTTTCCCCACTGTGCTGCTCTGTGTCTACGGCTTCTTCACCAGCCTGCGGCCATGCGAGCCCTTCATCACCGCCTACCTGATGGGACCAGACAAGAACCTGACGGAGACGCAGGTGAGCTAGCTCGCTGTTAGCAGCAGCGACTCTGAGGCGCGTCTTAGTTGTGTCGTCACGCTCTGTAGCATCAGCGTGCGTTTACACTCCGTTAATGTTCACGTGAAGTAAGTTGGAGCTAAGCTGTGGACAAGCGGTGCCGGGCACGCGCAGAGGACCCCCAAAACCTCCTCACTCAGCAACCCGCTTAATCAGGATTCCGTCATTTAGTGTCATTTGGCTGATAAACAGCAAAGATCAGCAAAGCAGAAACTAAAGTTTATGAAAGCAGCAGAGATACAGATGGCGCTCTGATAAAGGGCGTCCCGGACCAGCTCACCCCAGTCTGCGGGCGGGGGCTGCTGGCGTGGGGGTCAAGACATGTGATGTAGCATGCTTTTAATCAGCTGCTCAGCCTGTCTGTGTGTCTCTGTCTGAAGGATGGAGTCACGCAGCTGCTTCATCCCGCTGTTAGACACACTCTGACCCCATCATCAAATATCAGGATCACATCAAATGTCCTGGAGAGCAGAACAAAGACCACTGGCTCCTCCTGGATGGTGGAGCTGGGGTCAGCCCAGCAGGAGAGAGCCCGGGCTGGTTGTTGGCAGCAACTGGACCTTTAAATAATAAGAAACGACTTACTTTTAGCATTGTTTTGAAGGTTTTTTGAGACTGATTCTGAAAGTTTACCGTGTCCTGGTGTCAGATCAAAGTGAAAATACTTTGTTTTATTGCATGTACGTGTGGTTTATTGTCAAAGGAGCTCGCAAAGAAAAGCGTCTGGACTTTGCAAGCTCCTTTGACTACGATGACCTGGATGACTGAGAACCTTCAGACATACGTGTGGTTTATGTTTCCCATTTTGTTTTTCGTAAGAACTGTTGCATTTGCAGTATGACAGTTATTACAAAATGTGCTGTCGCAGGGATGTTGCATGGTGCCGCAGTGTACAGCGTCAGGCAGGAAAGACTGAAAATGGCGATCTCAGTGTTGGAGCAGTAATCCCAGAGACTCTCGCTGTAGACGGAGTAATCTCCCTGAAAAATGACCAGAATTTCTGGCTAATCCTTAAATAATTACTTGTACAATGCTGAGGCTCTCAGCAGGCCTTCAGAAAGCAAACCTTGAATCTGCTTGGATGTGTTGCGCTGTCCAAAGGCTGGGACGACCGTGTCGTACCCCGAGCCTGGCTTAGCTATTTAAGTAACGCCGATTAATGAGCAGACTTTTTGTTTTTGCAAGGTAAGTTTATCTCTCTGTAATTCCTCAACTAAAACGTTAACGTTAGGTTTAATGTTCACAAAACGGAGCCACACGTCCGTACGGTGCTGAGCTGGATAGCTGCACAGGAGATCAGCAAGATCACTGACAGGTTTCAAATGCACAGCATCCTTGTCATTTATTGATGCAAAGGAAAGTGAAAGGAGCTCTAATCCATGCGGTGACTGTTTCTGTCTGCAGGTTGTCAATGAAATCTTTCCAGTATGGACGTATTCCTATCTGTTCCTGCTGTTCCCCATCTTCCTGGCCACTGACTTCCTCTGTTATAAGCCGGTGTTGGTGCTCCAGGCCAGCAGCTTGGTGGTCACCTATGTCATGCTGTGGAGGGCACAGGGCATGCTGGCCATGCAGCTGCTGGAGTTTTTCTACGGTCTGTCCACTGCTTCAGAGGTGGCCTACTATTCCTACATCTACAGCGTGGTGGAGCCGGAGCACTACCAGAGAGTGACTGCTTACTGCCGCAGCGTGACTTTGTTCGGATCAGCGGCTGGATCTTTGACCGGTCAGTTGCTGGTATCCGTGGCCGAAGTTGACAAGGTCTACCTCGTCATCATTACACTGGCGTCAGCCTCTGTGGCCTTTCTGGTGCCCTGCTTTCTCCCCATGCCCAAGAGGAGCTTGTTCTTCCACAGGCGTGCAGGAGCAGAGGAGGCTAGGCCCCGCAGCAGCAGCAGAACCGCCACCAGGATGGAGAAGGCGGAGGATTCGGACAGCAGGGTGCCGCTGAACAGGCCGGATATCTCCAGGGTGAGTGAAGCTGCCGTATCTGGCCACGGCTGTGATGAGAGATTCTGAGTTTGTACGATTGTGTGAAGAGGTCACACGTCTGCATTTGTCTGTGCAGGCATCCAGGTCCTCTGAGGCAGGAAGTGGCAGCAGGGGGCTCGTGGCGGTCCTGCGGATGCTGTTTGATGACTTTGTGCAGTGCTACAGGTGTCGCACCCTGCTGGCCTGGTCGCTGTGGTGGGCTCTGGCCACCTGTGGCTACTTCCAGATCATCAACTATTCTCAGCCGCTGTGGGAGCACATTCTTCCATCCAAGGAAAACATCATCTACAACGGCTATGTAGAGACCCTGTCCACGCTCCTCGGTGAGGCTGCTCTGGTTGCTTCACAGCAGACTGTGTAAAGCTGTGACGTGAGCACACTCTCCCAGCGTGACTGACCTTTGACAGCAGCTCTGTGTTCCTCTCGTCCACAGGGGCTCTGGCGGCGCTGCTGGTGGGCTGCCTGCCTGTGACCTGGGCTCTGTGGGGGGAGTTGGCTCTGTGTGTGCTCTCCCTGCTCATGGCTGTGTGTGTGTTTGTCATGAACACGGAGCACATCTGGCTGTCATACAGCTTCTACATCCTCTTTAGAACCACGTACATGCTGCTCATCACTGTGGCCACGTGAGTACCCAATCACCAGCCACATATGATATCCTGTATCATGATATCCTGTATCGACGTCCAGTGCCGAGACAGCAGCACTTCCATGGCTCGTTTCAGGCAGAAGTGCAAACATTAGTGTTATTCCATGAAGCAGTTCTGGCACAGCTTACTGGAAATTTGAAAGCAGAAATTGAATCCATGTGAGGGATTAACAGGACATGGGAAGACTGTTGTTTGGAATAAGGAGCACATTGAGCTGAATGCGTGGGAGCACTGCTGACTGTAGAAGTGCATGTGTGCAAACACGAGGAGACTGTTCTCCATCTGACTTCCTGTTACTGCTCACACGCTGCGACTGCTTGTCTGTTCAAACTCATCTGTCTCCCTCAGGTATCAGGTTGTGGCCAGCCTGAACATGCAGCGGTATGCGCTGGTGTTTGGAGTGAACACCTTTGTGGCTCTGCTGCTGCAGTCTCTGCTCACGCTGGTGGTGGTGGACTCCTCTGTCCTGGGCCTTAAAGTCTTCACTCAGGTGAGGAAGTATAACAAATGTAGAACTTGTGTTGTGCTTATTTAGCTTCCACGATGTAGATGTGATAACTTCTTTGTTTCCTTCCTTAGTTCTTCATCTACGGTTCCTACTTTGCTGTCATTTCTGCGATCTTCCTCTTTGCTGGGCTTTATAAACTGGTCTCCAGGCGGCACTCTGAGCAGAAGGCTCTGCCCGGCAGCCGAGCGCAATCTGAGACGGACACTCCACCGATCGGTGGCACAGACTCCAGGACATGTGTCTGTGAAGGTTCTCAGTCATCCAGGTCATCGTAGTCAAAGGAGCTTGCAAAGAAAAGCGTCTGGACTTCTTTAAGTTGCTTGAAGACGTTTCACCTCTCATCCGAGAAGCTTCTTCAGTTCTAAGGTCAAATGGTGGAGAGTCCCAGATATAAACCTAGTGGGAGTTTCCCCCCACAGAGGGACAAAAGGACCCCTGATGATCCTCTAATCGCCTGAGCCAAGGTGTGAAACTGGGTGTGGGTCCCAATCAGCCAGAGTTTCGGGTGAGTTCATTGTGAAACCTGGCCCCACCTTATCATGTGATTCCTGAGGTCAGATGGCCCAGGATGTGAGTGGGCGTTAAGGCGTCTGGGGAGGGATCTCAAAACTGGATTATAGATGGCAGAGAGTTGGTGTCGTAAACCCCGCCTCTGTTCAAAGATGGTCGCTCACAGTGGACATAGATGCTTCTTTCACTCCTCTTTCAAACCATCTGTCCTCTCTGTCCAAAATGTGAACATTGGCATCCTCGAAAGAGTGCCTTTATCCTTTAGATGCAGATGGACTGCTGAGTCTTGTCCTGTGGAGGTGGCTCTTCTGTGTTGTGCCATGCGCTTGTGAAGTGGCTGTTTGGTCTCTCCATGTAGAGGTCTGGCATTCCTCGCTGCACTGTACAGCAATACACCACATTGTTAAGTCTGTGTTTTGGCGTTTTGTCTTTCGGGTGAACCAGTTTCTGTCTGAGTGTGTTGCTGGGTCTGAAATACACCGGGATGTCATGCTTGGAGAAAACTCTCCTGAGTGTCTCTGATACACCGGCTACATAGGGGATGACAATGTTGTTGCGTCTGTCCTTCTTTGTCTCCCTCGCTGAAGAAGCTTCTCAGATGAGAGGTGAAACGTCTTCAAGCAACTCAAAGAAGTCCAGACGCTTTTCTTTCCAAGCTCCTTAGACTCCAGGACACACCACAGCGATTAGAGCCTCACACGCAGGCGTGTGGATCCACAGGCGGAGCTCAGTAATGTCCACTCGCTTTTTTATGCGCCAGAGTAGACTGTAAGTAGAAGGTAGATGTCAGACTGCCTGCACTCGCCTCGCACAATGACTTACTACTGAAGAGCTCTGACAAGCAGACACACAGCTGATGAGGTGTGAAATATCTATACGAGCGATCAAAGAAGTTAGCCATGTTAGCCAGTCTGGCTTTAATAGACCATCTTTGCTGATGTTTGTTCCTATAAATGTACAATACGCACACAGGCTGCTCCTTAGACTTGATAAAACTGCTGAACAATCAGTAGCAATGGTACGTTATTAGCCCTCCTCCCTCTGTGCTGCAGAGCAAGTATTAAATGTGTTTGTGTGTCTGAGCTTGATTGGTTGGCACAAATTCCTAACAAATCAAATTTGACAATTTTTTGTGTGTGTGTGTGTGTGTGTGTGTGTGTGTGTGTGTGTGTGTGTGTTAAATTGGAAGTTTACTATACTTGTGGGGACCAGCAGCCCTTATAGGGACCAAACTCCCCACACGTCTGAGGGCATGTTTCACACTCAAAATGTGGTTTTAGTGTGAGTGTCACAGTTCGGTTGTGGTTGGTTATTTAGGAGTTACGACTCAGTTCTTCCGTCCTGGGATCGGCTGCAGCATCCTGATTCCCACCGGTTCTTCTTCCTCCTGTTAACATGCTCCTCTTCTTCGTCGTTGTTTCTTATGAATGCCATTGTTATATATTGCTGATATTTTCCATCACCCCCATTTTTCTTCATATAAGACCTGCTGTGGTCTCTAATCAAAGTATGCTACAACAAACAGTCAGATCTCACCCGCTTATATTCTACCTTTGTTTTTCTATTTTCTCCTGGAGAGTCAGGTCTCCCAACACCACTCTGGAGGGGATTCAGCCTCCAGGGGATCATTTCTATAGTTTCAATTTGACTTTTTCATATCAGTATACAGTTTTACAATACCTTAGGCAACCAAACAAGAGACAACTACAAAGAACCACACTCGACCCATATATGATGTCCTCTAAACCAAGGAGAGAAGGATGTCCAGTCCGCATCTCACATTAAGGCCTAATTCAATCTATCCACCCCCTCTCCATCCTTTTCAACTGACCGACCGACCAACCAGGATTCGCCTCCAATCCCATGATTACCGATGCCCCCTCTGTGCTCCTTAGAATGAGAGCCCAGTAAAATACGCGGTCCATCCGGACGGCATACAGGTGCTGTTGCAGAGGCGCTCTCGAGTGGGCCCCAGTCTGCCCCACATACATCAACCCACACTTGTTACACTGAATAGCTTTTTCTTTGTTTTCTGAACAATATGGCAGCTGCCTCCCTGCTGTATATTCTATAGAACCTCAAGATCTGAGACTTTACTATTCCCTGAAATGTGTGTGGCGGATGATGGCTTAATTTGTGTAGGAGCGCATGTGTATCCGTGGGTTTAAAATGTGCCCTAGTCCACAACCTCTTACAATCGTTTTCAAAAAAGACCGTAGTGTCTAGGAAGTTTATTTCCGACTCGCCGTGTTCCTGTTTGAGCTTTATAGACTGATGTTGTTGTCTACAACTTGTTTAAACATGTCCTCGCCATGCAGCCATGCGCCTATGATGTCATCTAAAAACCGAAAATAAAAGGGCGGTTGTAGCGGGCATTTGGTCAGCGCCTCCCACTCACTCATCTCAGTGTTAGCATCAGATGGTGCATGTCTTTGGTCCAGGGCTGTTCAGTCTGTAAATGATACGTATCGTCAACCTGAGAGTTGTTATCAGTAAGGCAGATCTCCAGAAGTTGGAGGATTTCAGGACGCACAGCGTTTGGGTAACGCCGAAAGATGTTCGTCACGCCTCTCAAACGCATCCGTGTGTTTACGTTAGTGAACAAGCTATCGATATCTACTGTATATACGTGTTATCTGCTATGGAGCCAATCATTGGCAGAAAATAGTTCGTGTCCTTTAGCAAATAATCGTGCTGTTTCGCAGCGATGTAATGAATGGACAGTCTTCCTGTTGTTAAATCCTCCCAATTCTTTCGATCTTTGGGATGAAGGAAGGACACTACTCGGTGTATAAATGCTCCTTCAACAATGCTTTATTCCGTACAATGCAACACTTTTTTTTTTTTTTCTTTTTAAATGACATCAGAAACAGCAGTATGCGACATTACGTGATGGCAGAGCTTCAGTTCATCCTTTGTCATTTTCAATGCAACACTTTTTAGCATAAACCATCCAGATGGGGAGACATGCATGCAGAGGGTCACAGCAAATCTCAAACTGGTGCAGGGTGACTCAAACTCTTCTAGCCTCTGTTGGCCCCCACCTAGTCGTAAAACCCAAACATTCACATTCTCTCTAACTCCTAGCGAGCCTGACTTATGGCCTTGGCTGCTCCCTATTTTGTCTGCCTTCAACAACGGTGGGGGTGAAGCTCCCGTGGAATGTGCTCTGTCTCCTCTGCTATCAGAACAGCAGGTCCTGAAACCAGGATTTCTTATGACTCAGCAGTATAAACGATATCATTCATTCACACTGAAGCAGCAGTCTAATGTAATACAAATCAGTCTAATAACTGTAATAGTTACCACCTTCTTCTAATTCAGGAGAATAATACAAACTAAAACTACATAATTTCACAATCTTTAATTAGGGGTATATCATGGCTCCCCACTCCAGCTCCCAAACCGTAGGGCTCCCTACGAAAGTCATCGTCTTCAAAGTAGTCTTGTAATTTAAAGCGTCTATGATACCAGTGTAAAGGGTTAGGCTATACAGCTAGGAAAAGCATTATGGCAATGGGATGTCCCCACGAGGATAGCAAACTGTGTGTGTGTGTGTGTGTGTGTGTGTGTGTGCTGACGAGCAGACTGTGCGATGGAGAAACTAAGTGTTCAGTCCGAGCTGAGCGATTAGTTCACTCTGACTGGAGCTTGTATGTGTGATTGAGCAGAGAGTCGTTCAGCAGAGACTGGAGGTAAACATCTGAATCCAGCAGATCAGATGTTTCATTGTCAGTCTGCTTCACATTTAAACTAAACACGTGTTGAAAACTTATTTCATATTTGCATATTTCACTATCATCCATCAGCACTTGGACGGTTTTTTGAGATGAGCATTTATTTTGTGTCAGTATCAGTGTGACTGATTATACCAGGCGTGCGTGCGTGCGTGCGTGCGTGCGTGCGTTCGTGTGTGTGTGTGTGTGTGTGTGTTCATGCAGATAATTGACACGAGATGTTTGAGTACAGAGGAGCTGGCTGACCTGATGGCTGCCTTTTTACCCACTGAATGAAATCATCACACAGACTACAGAGTCCCACCAGCCCAGGCTTTGAAACACATTCCTGCTGCTTTCCTCCAACAGCAGAAAGCTTTGTCTAAACGTGGCCACCAAATTGTGTTGCACCAACCAAAATGAATGAGCAAATCGATACGTAAGACATAAATGCCCGGGTGACACCCTGTTCTTCCACGGCTGTCTGCAGTAGCTGTGAGCGGATGCAGCAAGCAAACGAGCGCACTGGCGCCTCCACAGGCAGCTGTGTGCTGTAACTCAAGCTCTCACATTAAATTAATATTCATTTCACTGCTTTGGTGGGGGGGGGGGTATAAATGTGGATGTACATTATAAAGGATTTATGTATTTATTTTTAAAGTATGAAATAATTTGGAACATTGCAGTTACTCTGTCATGCAGACGAGTAGAGAACACGTCTACATTACAGACGGCTGCAAACCGGAGGAGCCAATCAGTGACTTGAAACATTGGTCTGGATGAACTGTGCCTTTTTCCTGTGACCGTTTCCCATGGAGACGGTCAGTGTTACAGAAGATGGAGATCCTCCAACATCTGACATGACGTGATCAGTGTGCACTCAACGATTCATGAATGTTTGTCTACATGTGATGTGTGCGTTCGCCTGCCTAAACTGAAGGTGTCCGACTCGACTGCTTCTCCCCCACAAAGACACGGGGGATTCTTAGCTGCTCTATGCAATAATAACAACAAACATTTTATTGGTGTTTCTCTGATTCATGTTCAGACTAAAATAAACTTTAACTGTACTGTTATTTCTTTCTTTTCCAGTCTTTTTGTTCAGAATAAGGGCCTACAGCCATACTAGTCACATACACAACAGCAGAAGTCCATGGTTGGTTATGCTGTGAAACCCTCTCTGTGTGTCATACATGTCTAAAGATGTATTTTTGAATACATCTACCTTGTACATATACAACATTGGAACACGCCTCAGCCTGGGGCCGCTGGGATTGGGTCCCTGAAGTTTGGGATGGGTGGCTTTTTGTTGTTGTTGGGATCTTGTTCAGGCTTCACACAGGCTCGTCTTTCCATCACTGGAAGCTGGCCCAATCACCTAACTTAACAACAACAGGATAGTTAAGTTCCTGTTTAACGAGTGAACTATGTCTAGGCAGGTGGAAAGACGGTGCTCCAGCTCAACAGGACAGACGGGTTATATGACTCGCTCAAACAGAGGAGCTCCTATAACTCCTGTTTTAAAGTCGCTACACAGGCTACCAATCAGATCTAGGTAACATTGTAACATTGCAGTTTTAACATTGAGGATATATATATACATATATATACATATATACGTGTGTATATGCATGTTATTAAATCTCAGTTCTTTGTATTCCCTACGGCAAAAAAAGACACGGCTCAGCGTGGTCTAACTTAAAAAATGATCTTTCATGTTACATATTGTGGGATTATTATATTATAATTATATTATATCTTATGCCATGTTAGACCCCTAATTAAAGCTTGTGAATTATTATGTAGTTTTAGTTTGCATTATTCTCCTGAATTAGAAGAAGGTGGTAACTATTACATTTGTTAAACTGATCTGCATTACATTAGACTGCTGATTTATTGTGAATGAATGATATTGTTTTATGATGCATTATACTGCTGAGTCATAAGAAATACTGTTTTCAGAGAGTCAGGACCTTGCTTGTCTGATTAGAAGAGAACAGAACAGACTGCACAGGAAGCCAAGGTCATAACTCAGGCTCACTGAGAGAGAGAAAGAATGTGGATGTTTGGGTTTTTACGATAGACTCTGTTGGCCCCCACCAACAAAGGCTAGAAGAGGTTGAGTCACCCTGCACCATCTTGAGATTTGCTGTGTCCCTCTGCATGCATGTCTCCCCATCCGAATGGTTTATGCTCAAAAGTGTTGCATTGCATGGAATAAAGCATTGTTGAAGGAGCATTCATACACCGAGTAGTGTCCTTCCTTCAGCCCAAAGATCGAAAGAATTGGGAGGATTTAACAATATTCCGGAATATGGAGACCCGAACACGAGCTCAGGTCTGACGCGTTATTCATATAGACGTCACACACACTTTAAGTTTCGATCCAACACTCTGCTTAGTTTCCCTTTCTGCCTGCAGTTACCATGCTCTGCAAAAACATGCCGTTTCCTGGCCCTCTCTTATACATAATACAGTGTATCAGCAAAATAAGCATTAATATATATATTTAAATCCCAACAATGTATGCGCCCTTCTCTTAGCCTGAGGTCATCAAATCTAAACCTAGTGGTCTGCCATCACTGCTGGTGGCATCAGCGTCCTTTCAAGTTTTAAACTCAAGTACAGACTTCACGTCTGCCACATCCAAGGTTTTATCTGTTTAGACATCATAAGACGAATCATCTGGTTATTACCAGGTTCTAATATGAAGTAAATACAACCTCAGGTGAACAGCATGACCTCTCAGACTCTGCTATTGTTTAGTTCACAGTAACTCGTCCAAAATGCAGAAGCAGTGTGTCAAAGTGTAACCCCTCCCCACCCCCACTATGCAACAGTAACTTATCAGCTTCAACTCACAGAAATTCAGACTCACTTTTCTGTACAAAGTTGAATGTCACCAAACGTGGTGCACACAGTTTTTGTTAAATAATTCCACAATGTGAGGATTGTGCCTTCAAGCAGCTTCTTTTGTATGTATTGTTGTACTTTATAATATAAAGCACCCTGAGGCGACTGTTGTGATTGGCACTGTACAAATCAA
Source organism: Haplochromis burtoni (assembly GCF_018398535.1). NCBI lineage: Eukaryota > Metazoa > Chordata > Actinopteri > Cichliformes > Cichlidae > Haplochromis > Haplochromis burtoni. Next base: position 964,072 of record NW_024582566.1, read on the forward strand.
ATTGAATCTTGATGAGATGCAGTGGGAATAGGAAGAAAAGCGTGAGAGGTGCATGAAAACGTTACGAGTCTGTAATGCAGCGGCTGTTTGGACTTGAAAGGAGTTTTTTGGCAGCTGAGAACGTCTGTTTTCAGCCACCTTTCCTGCATTATTTCCACACTGTCTTGCAGCACATTTAGGACCTTCTAGCTGATATCCCAGCATTACTGAACTTTTAGTGGATTTCCAGTGACACAAGCAGCGGACTCCCTGAGAGCACGACACCTGTGCTTTCTGGTTTCTGTGATTAATAATCTGGGAGACTAAGACTGAGGTTTGTGCTGGAAAGGAGATGGACATCCTAAAAAGATTAGGCCCAGCAGTGTTCCCACTGTTATTCTGGTTTTAAACACATAAAAACTGATTTTTGTTCTATATGAATAATTTTCAAAATAAAAGTATTTTACTGGCGGGAAGCATATGGCAGAGCTGAGGACTAGACTTGTGATTGAAAACATGACTGGGTGGAACTGGGGATGTTTTTCACATAGTGTCCACTTCACTGTTCCTGCTTATTGCACAAGTGTTAAAGAAAGCTTCTGTTTCTTTGCTGTACAGAAAAACGTGCTGAATTGAATTTGGTTCAGGAAGGCCACGCACAGCCAACAGGAACCTGATATCTGAGTCTCCTTTGACACAAACCAATCAGCAGGTGTCGCAATTTTATAAGGAATGTTCTGTGGTCAGCCGTCAATTCAGATTGATGGGTACTCTTAATATCAATATAAATCCCATACAGTTTATTCTGGTTCATGACTGACCTCTAACAATGTAGCAGTGACAGAGAGGATAAGGCCGGGTGGCGTTTTTCAGATCCAGAGGGAAACGGCTCGCAGAAGGAGACATTTGTTCTGCAATATTTCAAAGTATTTCCTTGAAACGATAATTAATAAGACTCCCATTAATAGTTCATCACAGTTCTTTTCCTATTTGGCCTGTGTTTTTCAAAAACCGTATTCCTCATCTAACATTTCTTTGAGAAATTCCAAGACAATATCAGGAATTCAAAGCCTGCCTGAGGGAACTCGGGTAAAAGATGACAAATGACCAGGCAATGAGGAATTAGAAGGAGAGTGTGGATGTCATTTTACAGCTCTGCTTCTGCCTGCTGTGTTTCAGGGATTACACGATAATGGGGAACAAGGATCAATTATATCTGGATCACCGGAGGCCAATTCATTTATTAAACAATGATGCAAAAAGTTTTTTCTCTCATCTTTGCAAAGACAATAAAAACTGGTGCGTGTTTCAAAACAACAACAACACACTGCATCAGAAGCACCGTGTGGAGGCGTGATAGCCTCACAATGAAGCAGTGCACGTTGTAGAGCTGCTCTTCATACTGTCGGCCACCAGATGTCTCCAGATGTCTTTAAGGTTTTAAATATGACTTTTGTGACTGGAAAGTGAAAGCGCCAAAAGTATTCACTCACCCGTCCAAATCAGCGAGTTCAGGTGTCACTTCCATGGCCACAGGTGTGCAAACTCAAGCACCTGTGCAGCCTGCTTCTGCAAACATTTGTGGAAGAGCGCGTTGCTCTCAGGAGCTCCGTGAATTCCAGCGTTTTACGGCGATGGGATGCACCTTCTGCAATAAGGTGAGTTTTGACATTCCCTCGTTACTAAAGACTCCACAGAGAGCTGTGAGTGGAAGCGAACAACAAAGTGGGAGCGATGGGGAAGGACAGCAACTCAGCAACCAAGCGGTAAGCAACGTAAAACACAGATGCTGAAGTACCTAGTGGCCAACTGTCAGTACAGACCTCCAAACTTCATGTGGCCTTCAGATGAAACTGGTGCTTCATCCCAGCCTTACATCACCAAGCCCAATGCAAAGCATCAGATGTAGCGGTGTAAAGCACGCCGCCACAAGACTCCAGAGCAGTGAAGGCGTGTTCTCCCTCTCTGGGAATCTGATGGATGAATCATCTGTTGTGACTACATCAACCTCACACACTCACTCAGGCTCTTTCAAACATCTGAGTTTCTGCGCCCCAGTGGCCGGCCTCAGCACCAGTGCATCGGGCTGCTTCTGCCCTCGACGTCCCATCTGACGCTTGGAGAGCCCACAGGAAGCTGGGCCCATGTTGTTTGTTCAGGCTGCACCAGGTCATCAGACACCCTCCCTAGACTCAGTGCTGGAGCTCTGAGTGACAAATCTGTCACAGGGGCCATCTAAATGGCTCTTTGGATCAGGTGGTGGTCAGATGATCAGATCATCGTCCCATACCATGAAAATGTAAATAATATGAAAGCATTCATAAGCTCCCTTTATTAACACACTTCAGCTAGAACATAAAAACCACATATAAAGTTCTATAGGTCCCTGTCATGCCATGAAGCGGCTCTGACCCACTGGTGGGAAAACGTGAAAACTTCTTCACAAGCTGATCATTATTAACATGTCCCAAAACCTTTAATCTAGCAAAGCATTTACAAGTGGAAAGGCCACTGAGTTTAATCTGATAAAATGAGAGTTTGGCATTTAAACCACAAATCTTATTACATATTAAAACTGCAGAATGCACGTTGCTATAAATTGTTAATGCAATTAAAACTCTTTAAAGCTTTTTAAAGACATTGAAGAATTGTTCTGTCTTTTTAACAACTTTCAAAGCTTTGTTCAGCCTTCAGGTGAAGCGAGCCGACCCGGGGAAATAAAGACGGAAACAATTCATCAGCAGTAAGAAGTTTAATTCTTTTGTTTGTTTCAAATTTGACCAAAGCTGCCATGTTAGACCTGAGCATGTAACATTCCTGTTTGGGTGGTTAACCAACTGTTCACAGTCTCATCTGAAGACATGCAGTGTGTCAGAGTTTGAACTGCTCACAGCCCCACATACAGAGCTTTAATCCAGGGCTGCAGCCTGGAAGCTGCTGTGTCCATCCACCTGCAGGTAAACACAGGCTGTGTGTGAAAGCTGCAGCTTCATCACCAGTGTTACAGAAGGAGTCTTCAGTTAGTGCACAGCAATAACAGCACATTAAAACTACTGTGGTTATTTTCTGTTGCTGTGTGTGTTGTGTGTGTGTGTTGTGTGTTTGTTTTTGTGTGTGTGTGTGTGTGTGTGTGTGTGTGTGTGTGGTGTGTGTGTGTGTGTGTGTGTGTGTGTGTGTGTGTGTTTCCAAACCCGATGATGGTGAGCATGGCCATGATGCCATTAAGAACAGCAACTCCATATCCCACGTGGAAGCCACGGTCAGAAGCGTCTCTAGAAGAAGAGAGATATTATTGATTAGTGTTATTTTAATATCAAGAAATTAAATGTACAGTACTGTAAAACTGTTTTACAGTACTGTACATTTAAGTATAATATAGAGTATAAAAGTATTTCCCTTTTTTTCACATTTGTTAGACTTAAATGTTTCTTAAATAGCCAATCGAATAAATACAAATGCAGGTTTTAAATCATTATTTCATTCATTAAGGGGACGAAAGAACACAAAGGCTCGCTGCTTCGGGAACAGCGGGTGTCTGTAACTCAGGAGGTTGGTGGTTTGATTCCTCACTGTTTAGATCTACGTGTGAAATATCTCGGGCGAAATACTGAACCCCAGGTTCCTCTCTAATGCATCTGTTGGACTGTGAAGTCCCCAAAAACAGCAGCAAATCCACCTCTGAATGGCTCAATAACTAAATGAAGGTTTGGCAGTGACCCAGTCAAAGTCCAGACTGAAACCAGATTGAGACTGTTTGGCCTTAAACAGGCTGTTCATGCTGGAACAAGGGCCAGTTACTTTAGAAGAGTTCAGGGACCAGGTAGATTAGGATAGATTGTCTTAATAAATGAAAACTACACTTGGTATTTACTCAAGTTTTCTTTGTGTAATATTCAAATTTGTTTGATGTGAAGAACAGAAGAGAAAAAACGTGTAAGAAATCAGCATTATAAGGGAGAATTCCTGATTCTTCTGCCCATACAAAGCGTATCCCAGCGTGTTACCTGACGTGGGCCACTGTCCGCAGTGTCGGGAAATCCATACCAGGCTGGAACGAGTCAAGGTAGGTGAGCATCCACGAGAAGACACAGCAGATGCATCCTACTAATACTGACAGGACCAGGAGACTCCAGAAGCCTGATTACACACAGTGCAGGATCAGGGTTTACAGTTTCTACAGCCTGGATCTCTTCCCTTGTTTTACACAATAAGGGAGAAACCACTGTTGGAGCAACAGCATGGTCCTTGTCACACTGAGTTTGACTGCTTACACTCCGTACTGATAAAACATGTTTTTGTTTTGGTGTTACAATAAAAACAATATTTACAGAAACACAGAACTTTTGGACAGCAGGTGACCCACAGTCTAAATAAACATGTCTATGGCAAAGTTGTTGTTATGTGCATCTCTTTTGTTACTTTAGTAAACATTAGTTTCTAAGATTTTGCAGAATAATAAGTAATGAAAGCTGCAGCCCTCAGATATTTACACCAGTTACTTTGTACAGTACTTTTCAGAAATGTTGAAACATGGTATTAGAGCTTTCTCTAAGTATATGTGCTGCACATGGAACCAAAGACAGTGTAAACCGAGCATGATGGTGAACACAAGTATCTGGACGGAGCAGTAAATGCAGAGCTTATACTTACCGAGCATCTTCTCCTCAGTGCCATCCTCTCCTGTCACCCTCTCTGCCCGCAGCTCTGAAACAATCACAACTTATGCTGACCAACACTTGTTAAAAAGCCAGATCCCATCTGGTCCTGTGCCAGACGAGCACTTTAACAGAGCTCGGAAATAAAAACAAGTTTTATATATATATTATAATGATATAATAAATATTTGACATGTCAGCAGTTTTCTAAGTAAATATATTTCTCAACATGTTATAAGGTGTTACTGACATGAGATTCTCACCAGCTGTCGGCAACAACCCATCCAGTCCACACATGCAAAGAAATCATCCACAGATGTGCATTTATTCATTATTATGTGTAATAATGAAACATTATTGAACAAATGTATTTAATACTTAAAGCCTTTGCTGGTGATGACTGTATTATAAACATGCCTTTGGACTGACCGATCATCCGACAGTAAAAACTGTTTTTCCTTTTCTGATCCCACTGATCTGATCCTGATTTGCGCGTGCGGTACAGGGCCGCGCGCTTACCTTTGAGTATGGGGTAGATGAGGGCGCAGAGAAACCCGACCGCGGCCACTGCTCCGGCCGAGCCCAGCACCGACAGCGCGACCACGGGCCATGGTTTGGGGCCGTTCCGCCTCGCGCTCCTGGCGGGCTCCTGTCCGAACATGTAACGCTGCTCACGCAAACGAACAAATGAAAACGTCTGCAAATCAAACCTTTTCACAGCCGCGCTCAGCAGAACGCAGCGTTCTTATACACACAGGGACAGTTTGTGAATATACAGACCGATGACATGCTCACAGTGACGACCCGACTGCTTTTAACTTGTACCAGGAACTGCTGATTACATGTTTGAACTTTTCGCTTCCGCACACAAAACTGTCCCCTAGGGGGTTCCGTTGGTGTAGTTTAAACTGCCACAGTTAAATATGTGGAAACAAGCTTAGCTAGGCCACTTACAGTCTTTTAAATATTTTTTTAATATATATGTTTCTTTTAAATTCAGTTATGGTAAAGTATCAGGCAGAAAGAGCAGTTTACCGTGTTTCACTCTTCACAAAGATTTTGAGTGAGCCTCTCCTAAGACAGCTGGGATAGGCCCCAGCCCACCGAACCTGAACTGGATAAGCGGAAGAGAATGGATGGAAATTTGTATGATTGATTGGCTGATATTAATCTGCACCAGTGACTGTAGAAAGCTCCGACAGTCATTGATCTGCACTGATTGTATGTTGATACGTGTTGGCCTGTTTTATCTGCTGAATTGCTCCAACAATCAACATTTTAATATTTTTATTCTAAACGAATGCTTTCTCTTTTATTTAATAGAGTTTCCTCAAACAAATGTCCCAAAGATTATAAAGCTCCTCATGCATCATAAGCAGTATATTTTGAAGTAGCCGCACAGTTGTATCCGTGAGTCCACAGCAACACCGTTAATCATTTTCATAATGGTCTGAAAGGTACTCTATTATAATATTGATAACAGTAATGATTGGATGCTCTTGTTTCAAGTTGCTTTCAAAAATAAAAAAGAACTGTTGAATTACTTGTCTTTAAATAAAGTACTTAATTAAAACAGTAATATTTTTTTTAATTAATTTAAAAAAAATCATAAAAAGGTGTACTCTAACCCTCTTCTGTCTCCTCCCACAATTATGTTTTCTCACGCGCTCTGAATAAATGATTTAATTGGCTGAGCGGCATCGCAGGGATTAGTTACAGTTCACGCCATTGGTCGGAGTGGAAAATAGAATATTATCATTAGAATAATAGATATAGATAGACACAATAGAATCAGCTTGTCATACTTTAGTAAAAGGCCCGAGTCCGCCTGTGGAGACTCAGGCCTTTTACTAAAACACCACGGGGACGCTTTCTTTTTTTAGCACTTTTATTTTGACAGGTATAGTAAACAAACACTGAATTGATAGCTTTATTTTGAAAACAGCAAACCGGAAGAGGTGCTGACGCAGGGTTGTTGCTGACAACGGTCTACGTTGACTTCAGACGCCACAAAGTGAATCGGTTGTAAGAGAGCGGCTGGATTATTACGGTAAAACAAATTTTATGATGCTGTGTTTGGTAGAAACTGAACATGTTAGAAGCACGCGGGGCTCACGCGCTGTGATGCTCGTGCGCTGTTAGTCGGGTGTTGTGGGGCTAATTTGTTGTGATGAGGTCATTTGTTAACACTGCGGTGTTCTGGTTTAGCCCAGCTAAGCGTCGTTTCAGTTACTGAAGCCTCACAGCGTATGAAACGCCATAAAATGTGCAGCCGTGTGCCGAATATGGTGAATGCAGCCGAGCCAGCTTGCTAGGCGGTTTGCTAATGCGTTTCGCTGTGTGATAATGAGCAGCGAGTGTGGCTGCGTTAGCCTGTTCAGCTTTTCTGAATCCGCAGCTACTGACACTGAAATGTTTCTCCCGCTGAGCTGTTTGGTAAAAGTAAAAGAGGTCAGCTGCTCACTTGTTGCTTTTATCGCTGGACTGCCAGCAGTGAAGGTGTCTGCTCAGCCCGCCAAACTCCGCTCGGGTTTAATGCTCTTCTCTCCTTCCCCCAAAATCATTCGTAGCATTTCCCAAAGATGACGTCTCACTTCAAAAATGTGCATATATCACACATTATCATGTTATGGTAGTGCATCAGTGTGTTCATAGCTTGCAGTGATGTCCCTTCCACTTACACACTACACTGTATTTTGTAGTTTATCGGTTATGATTGGTACTTACTGGAAAACTTTACATTCGACATTGAAAATAATGAGACAGCCTCTGGGTGTAGTTTTATACTGACGCAGAGGTTACAGAATCAGGCTGATGGTGTCTGTGAGCTACACCCTCTGCATAAACTGCCCTGGTGGCAGGCGGAGGTTCTGAATGGCAAACAAAATGCGAAACTATTCATTTTAAAATAGAGGTGATCAAAAAATGACGCGTTCTGCTGTCTTGTGACAGGATAAGCCAACAGTCCTTTTATGGTTGTGCCTTTCTTTCCTCCGGTTGAGCTAATTATTAGGATTGGATCATCTCTGGGCTTTAGAAAGGATTTTAGAAATATTAAAGTAACCTCAGTACTTTGAACAACCCGGGACACCAGTCACTGACTGCGTGCTTCATATCTGAAAAGCATGGTGGTGATTTTCCTTAAAACTCTGGAGTGCACTGCTCCTATGCTGGACCTGATCACACTGATTGGTCTGGTACTTGTGTGCAGTCACATTAACAGACAGACACACAGTTTTACAATGTTCAGCCACAGAATGTTTTTAAGTATAGTTGTGGCCTCAGTTATGTTAATATTACTAGCTGCAAAGTTCAGCCTCATGCCTTTGTCGCAGCAACTCTACGCCTGTGATATTTACCAAACCTGGATGTAAAAGTGACCCTTGCCTGAATTGCACAGTGTCATCATTTTGACTTCAAGCAGCCAGCAGTGTTAGGTGATCATGACTGAAAAGGCCTCTAGAGTATAAAGATCTTAAAATACATTTTATAAATAAATGTAACCCACCAAGAAGACTGGGGTGAAAGCTGCGTTGACGTGAAAGCTGTAGCAGTGATTTCAAACATCAGTGAGTTGCATGCAGGAGATGAAATGAGCTGTTCCTTACACATATGTCATGTCAGAAACAGTGGTTGCTTTTTTGTGGGATTTTTGGTTCCCATTGTTCAGGTTCTTCTTCTTTTTGTGGCGTCCCTCAGGTAAAAAAAACGTAAAATGAACTTCCCCAGCTAGAGGTGATTGGAGTTTAAGCTCAGTGTCAGTCTCTGGTCGGCATTAGAAACTGTGGAGTGTGTTGTGGTGCAGAAATGTTACTGCAGGTACGTGTGTGTGTGTGTGTGTGTGAGAGAGAAATGGAGAGAGGGAATGTTGCTGCTGCTTGCATGTACATGCCAGTATTATGTTTTTTTTCTTTTGCATATTTGATGGTGCATGCTGCTGTTAGGGATGAACCCTTTGGTAGTATTTAGACTACTGAAGCTGAAATGCCATAAAAGCATAAAATAAGTAGAGCAGTGTTTCACATGCAGAAATGCTCAGTAATAATACTGTGTCACTCCATGGCTTTTTTCTGCACTAGAGCTTTGCTAGGAATCATTTCCTGAGCCCCTGGAGCAGGCTTTGACTAAACTGCCCTCCTCAGCTGCTCTGCAGTGCTGAGAGAGAAGAGGAATAGAGGGGGCAGGGTGCTGTGCTCGCTGGATGCTTCTGTTAGATGCTCATATGTGCACAAAGTGGCTTTTTCTGTGTGTGTGTGTATATATATGTGTGTGTGCGCGCGCATGCACACATGTGGGTAGTGCAGCACGATCCACAAACAATGCCTCATGCATACATGGTGTTGTGGCTGGATGCACTGCATGGGCAAAGATACACAAGATTCAGCATTGTCATCATTTGTAACATGTGTAACAGAGATCCAAGGTTACAGAGTCACCGTACGTTCTATAGCTAGTAGTTCTTGCTAATGACCTACTAATTCTTTCTCAGTTGTGGTGCAGCAGTGGCATATTTAAACGTTTCAGGGCACCAGCCCTCTAGGACTTGAGTTTGACACCCAGGCCCTATCAGATCCAATCCTGAACTAACCTTGTCGACACTAAGGATGCAACTATCTGGTTAAAAAAACCAAGCAAACACAAAGAAAGCTACTTTAAACCGAGCAGAGAGGTGAAAATCAGCTTTCAAGGCTAACCCTTATACCCTGCTCACAAACCGTAGTCCTTGCAGTCCTCCCGGTTGTCTCCCAGTGAAACTCTGCATGCTTTGCGTTCTGGTTCCTCTTCTCCTGACCTCTGACTATTTAAACATGGGCGTCTCCTCCACCATCAGAGTGATGATCCTGAAACTTTAGCATTACATCTTTTCAGTGCTTCTCAACTTAAAAATCAAAAAAGCCAAATAGGCTCAATAAATTAGGCAAATAGCAACAGATCATCCAGTGCAGACAATAGGACTGAATGCCACGAAAGTAAACATTTTGAATCCAGAGCTGTCAGACCTGAAGTGCCTGGAGCGAGCCTACCTGTTTCAGTAGGAATGTAACCTGTGAAACTTTGTCATAGAAATAAACTCACAGTCAGGTTTGTGCCCCTGACCCACTGCTGTGACCTCCATTGGTCTGTTCAGTTTAGGAACTGAATGAAGAGAAAGGAAATGAGGAACCTGTTACTGTTCACATCATCATAAATGTTAACCAACATCCTCCCGACAGCTGCATGGTTACTGACTGACATGCAGATAGTGTGCAAACAGTTGCTTTTCACTCAGTTTGTCTGTGTGTGTGTTTGGCTGCAGCAATTGGCCGACTGTGTCTGCTGGTTAGTAGCGATATTTATTTAAAGCTACATGCTGTCAGCTAGCATAACATCACAGCTGTGTGTGTACGTTTGTGGGCATGAGAGTAAGAGTGGAGTAAATAGGTGGGGGATGGTAGATAAAAAGGAAGCATGTAGAAAATATGGGCAGTTAATAAGAGAGGAGAGGAGTGATGCAGTCATTAAACTGAGGAAGTGGCTCATGCTGTGTTTGAACCTTATTGTTGGAGCTCCATTTGAAAGTCATCAGACTGATGAATCCTTTCTTCAGATAGATCAGATATAAAGCTTTTTTTCTGTTTGCTGAAGCTAAAAAAACAAAAAGCAGGACCAAACTGTGGTGGCACTCTGAGACTAATCAGTCTCTCTGCTGCTGCACATCTCAGGCCACTGTTCAGCGTCAGAGTTATTCTTTTCATCGCTTTCTTCTTGCTTGAGAAGAAAACTCAGCAAATGATGTTCAGGACATTCAGCAAAAAGCTGCTTCCTGTGAGGCTCACTGGTTACTCGGGTTCAGGCCTGAGCTTTTCTGGTTTGTCACCAGTGAAACTGCCTGCTGGGTTAACCCTAGCCACACTAAGAACTCTCTCAGAAGAGAATCTCAGCTTCTAGAGTTTTACTTCCTGGTGAAATGAAGGTTAGAAAAAGAAATCAAACAGATTTTTAAAAATCTCCAAAAATGTGTCCCTGATACTGTTCTTGTACACAGAGCTCCAGAAACAGAAAGCATGCAGGAACTGATGGTACGTCACCACCTGGAGCATGGCCAAAGCTCCTGAGGGGGAAAAGGTGTCTTCATTTTTCTTGAACTAAAACTACTCAGAGTAACAAAAATCCACTGAGGGTTGGCACACCAGTGACAATAAAATCCCACACGCTCTTTGTATCACGTACCTGTGGTGAGTGGTCTATTTTTCTCATTAACATCTCCTTCAGCTGTGGGAGCTGTCACTGGGAGAGGTTTGTGCATCAGTCAATAGGCCAGCGGATGTTTTATTTATATGAATAAAACATCTGGAGCCCACCTCAGTTACCATGGCGAGAGAATCGGGGTACACCCTGGACAGCTCGCCAGCTAAACTCAGTGCACCTCCTGGAAGTAAAAAAGTACCAAAGCTTTACACAAAATGAAATCATATCAGCGCTGCTTTCGTCTTTACACTCTGCCACAGCTACCTGTGACTTCATCTTTGCAGACAAACAAGTTGTTTTTTCACCTTGTATTTATTTATCAAGATGCAAAATCTAAAGTACTTCATTCATTGGTTGCGTGAGGTGAAACTCACACAGTTGTGAGATCTCCTGATATAATGCAGGTGTTGGTGAGTTTAGTGTCTTCCTGCACAGGATGCTGTACATTCTTGTCCATCGTCAGCTCAGACGAGTTGATCAAGTTGATGTTGGGCGATTCATGTCAGCACACATTATGTCGTTTTTCTTGTCTTTCATGCATTCGTCATGCTGCAGTTTGTGGTATGTTTCTATAGGGCTGAAGAAGTTAGTTGTTACTCTGCAGTGCAGATCTATAGTAGTCTTTGCTTACGGTTTGTCCTTGGTTAACGTCACTTGGCTGAGGCAGATCTAATAAGCCAAAGGAAACTGTACGACCACCTCAGCATCGCTAAGATGTTCTGTGTAACTGTGTGCACTCTTTATTTCTGGAGGTGTGATCGGAATAATTAGAGGCTGTGAGAAAGGGATCGCGCAGCATTAGCCTGAAGATTACTGCTGTTGTCTGATGTTATTTAGATGGTGCTGATGCAGCATGTCACCCACTGCAGCAGCATCAATCACTAATGGATTTCATTCTTTCATCTTTTAAACTCAGTCGAGTTGGGTAACAGCGAGTGTGATAAAGGGACAGCGTATTCTGTGGAAGTTCAAATGTCTCGGGTTTCTTAGAAACTTCACGGAAGTGACTTCATGTTGCTTCAGTTGTGCAGAAATGTTTGATTTCATCTGGGCCTGATATAATGTCACAGCATCAGGTTCAAACACAGTTTGGCTGAGATGTGCTGACCTGAAGCGTTTTTGTCTCTTGCAGCTTGTGCGTGTATGTTTGAGTGAGCTGAACAAAGACATCGCTGTGCCGTCTGTGTGTATGTGAGAGCGCACGTGTGTGCGATGTCTTCAGAACTGCTGGTAGATGTGGGCGACGACTCTGCAACGGCGCAGCTAGGACAGCTGAAGCTGACTACCATAGAGGACCAGCAGTGGCCCGCTGACGAGTCTTTCCTCAGCAAGTCAGGTGAGAGGGATGTCTGTCCACACCTGCTGATGATGCCATGTTTCAAACGAAGGATTGTAAGAGCTCTGAGCGGCTGGGGTTAATCTTAAAATGTTACATACAAACACATTTACATATGAAGGACTTCATGGTGATGTAATGCTGTGATTGTTGTCTTGTATTAACTGTGTGTGTGTTTCAGAGGCAGATGTTTCCCAGCAGTTTGACGCCAGCTCTCCACACCTGCCCTGGGACCACCCTTTCTATGACATTGCCAGACATCAGATCATCGAAGTGGCCGGTCGGTTCTTCAGTCACAGCTGACCTTTCAGTCTGGAAATATATGTTTTTGAAAAGTAAAATCTTGTAGTGGAAGTAACGCGAGTCCATGTCTGCGTCCGTAGGTGATGACAACTTTGGCAGGAAGGTGATCGTGTTTAATGCCTGCAGGATGCCTCCGCAGCACCAGCTGGACCATCATAAGCTGCTGATGTAAGTAGTGACCGCAAACCTTTAGGCTTTGCCAGCATTTTTGTCATGTGACACGATGTAAGGAGAAGTGGTGGTCTTTGGTCATCACGCTGTATCTAAAGACAGGAAGTGTAGCTGCCTCCACCTGTGTGTGAGAGTGAATGAATAGTGGCATTGTACAGCGCTTTGAGGTTCTTGAAAAGCGCTGTATAAATGCGATCCATTAATGTTAAGAACAAGAACAAGATTTGCATCAGTGACACTGAGAGAAGATTAGTCCCAAAGACCGACAGCTGCTGCTGAAGGATCCGCAGAGCAAGCATTCGAGCCGTGGCTGAGCAGTCAGGTGTCAGTGGTGCTGGAAGTGTTGGTCGGTGGTCACCATTGTTCTACCTGTAGCTTCCACTGTGGGGCCTCTGAGGTGTACGAGTGTCTGACCTGGTCTGCCCCGCCCACTCTCGCCTTCCTGCTGACAGACTGGTTGCTTTTACAAAGAGCAGACTGTGATGGAGGTGATTGTGGTCTTGAAAAAATATGTTTTAAAGGTTATTTTAAAGACTGTAATAACTGCCTGATGTTTCCACAGTCGGGGAGTAATCATGTTATGAAATGGTGTATTCACCACTGCCCCAGATAATCATGATTGGAATGAATGGAGAAGGCATGGCTGTGTCTATCTTTGCTGTGTTTGGGTGTAACGAGTGATGCGGTGAACGTAAGGCTGCAGTTTTTAGAAAATGTTGTGAAGGCTCCTTCCTGTAGGGACAGCGTGAAGAGATTCACTCTTTCATCTGGTATGGAAATAGTTGATGCGAAGCCCTCAGGTGCAGTAGTTGCTAACCAACAAAGTTATTTGAGCAGATAAAGATATTTCTGCGTTTACAAAGACTTGCTCATGTTTTTCAGGTATCTCAAAGGAACCCTGGATCAGTATGTGGAGAGTGACTACACTGTGATCTACTTTCACCACGGGCTGACCAGTGAAAACAAACTTTCCTTCAGCTGGATACGGGATGCATACAGGGAGTTTGACAGAAAGTAATCTCCAACACATCACTGCACATCTCACTTATCATATTATACCTGTTTACAGCTGGTCCTACTGCTGCTCTTTGCATTTATTAACCTGATCAATGGCTTCTGCAGACTAACCTCTGCCTGTACCGGATGCATCAAAATTCCACACCAGGGTAAACTTATCCCAAAGCCTTCAGGCTGGCACCGTCCACTTCCATCACTGGATGTTTTAAACATCATGACTTTGCATAAAAACCTTTCTTTTCTTTTTAAATGTTACTAAGGTTAGACTTGTGCCAGCGTTCTCCTCTTTGAACAGAACAAATGAAGAAAAACAGGGAGTCATTTTTTTGTAAGAAAGTAATTTCTCTGTACTTCCTGTGAGCACCATAGTCCACAGAGGAAGTACAGACAGGACGAGTCGAGGAGAAAGGAGCCGTGCTGCACACGTGAGAAGCTCTGACTGTTTGTTTCCCCTCACTTCTGTATTTAAGCAGAGGTGCACAGTGTGCATCCACTGATATGGTACTGGTTTTTCTCTTGAATGCAGTGGAAACAAATACTGTGTGCGGTGTTTCATAAACTGCACAGTTACAGTAACATGTGCGGATGGCTTCAGCCATGTTCCCACTATTCAAAATAGCGAAGGAGCTGAGCCCTGCTTTTGTCTTTAATCACTTTCACCCAGTTAACTTGCACTTTGCACAGCAGCGGCGAGCACACCCACACAGCCATTCAGTTTGGCTGATAAAGATAAAAGCAGGTCTCCAGTTACATGTCCTCGCATTATTTTCACCAGCTCATCGCTGGCAGCACAGGATTCAGTTGCCTGTGTAACCTGTGGACAGCAGATTCCACAGATGCTGTCACGTTTCTGTGTATGCTCTTGTAATCGTTGTATCAAACGTGTGTTAGCACACCTTGTGAGAACATGTGATGTGTTTGCAGGTACAAGAAGAACATCAAGGCCCTGTACATCGTCCATCCCACCATGTTCATCAAGACTCTGCTGATCCTCTTAAAACCAATTACAAGGTTAGTTTCTGGTTTCAGGGATTTTTAAAGGACCATTATGCGCAGCCCCCGTGCACATACACACCGTTTTGTGCTGATTTTGTTACAAAGCGAGGCGGCTGTTGGGATTTGGTGCTGTATAAATAAAACTGAATAGGGGGGTGGGTGGGGCCTGCGTCACTCTGTGATCCACTTCCTGTTGATATAGGGAGAAATCTGACGACTGATTGTTGCAGCTGTGGCGTCCTGTTACAGTACGGCCCACTCTCTGACAGATGCACGGTTATAACACGTGGTTACGGCTCGATTTTATGCAGCTGTGGCTGTGAGACTTCAAACGCCTGACTTCAAAGGTTCAGAGAGGGTGACCCAGTACTTGAACTTATTATCCTTGCTGTGATGGAAAAGCCGTCTGTACTTGGAGCAACCAGTTCTAAAGTGCAACTTTTAATGTCAGTCAGATTTTTAATCCCTCATTGATTTTATGACATTTTCAAGGATTTTTTATATGCTTGATGTCGGGTCAGGTGCTGCTAATATAATCTGCCTAACGGGCAGCCATGGGTACCACACAGCATTATGTACTCCAGCATTACTCCTGTGGACTGTGGGTAAACACAGACTCCAGTAATGCTAAATGCTGATGAGCATGTTCCCTCAGTAAGCACAGTACAGTAGTGTCACATCAGTGTGCTTATGTGAGCTGATATCATTACACGAGTCCTTCCTGCGGTTTTCAAGAGACGTGTTTACTTTTGTAAATAGTCAACAGTGCAATAGACTCAATACTTGAAATGTGCAATTCACTTGTATTTTTTATTTTTTATTCCTATTTATTCTATTTATCCCCTTTGTATATTTTATTTATATTTGTTTCTGTATTTATATATATGTGTGTGTGTGTGTGTGTGTGTGTGTGTGTGTGTGTGTATATATTTATATATATATAACAATTCTGTAACTGTAACTTCGGTCATTGCTGTGCTTTTTTTGGAAATCGAATTTCCCAGAGGAACCCACCCGAGGGATTAATAAAGTTCTATCTTATCTTATCTTACATGATTGATGAATATGAATTTTGGGCCACTGTAACTAACATTGACAGAGCTTTAGCAGCATCTAGTGGCAGCAGTAGAAAACTGCAGCCATAAATGTGTCTGAAGTTCCTGCTTCAGGTTTGGTTCTTACTGGATACCAGTTTTATTTAAATGGCAACAAATCCCAACAACAGTCGAGGTGCTTTATACTGTACACATCATCTTGTAGCTATGCCTGCAGAGTATGAAGCGTTCCAGGAAGTGCACAAACGCCTTTAAATACTCTGACCAAGCCAGAGTTTTTCTGTTGTATTAATCACATATTTAATCATTTCACATTAGTAATAGTAATGTCACTGTCTCACTGCATGTTCACTGCAGAGTATGCTCTACACACACAGTGAGGCCATTGTAACGGGAGACGCTAAGCAGATAGTGGGACTCCTTCCCCTTATCAGGGATGTAAATATTCAGGTGTGAGAGGGGCCAGCATGTGAGAGTTGTGGCTTGTTCTTTGTTTGTATAAGAGTTCAGGGAGGTGTCCGTCCTCAGAACACTGTTGTTTGATCTGAACGTCTTCTCCACATTGCAACGTGTTAACTAAACCACTTCAAAACGAGCTCGCTGGGTTGTTGTTAAAATGTCCATAACAAGGTGCGCACATCATGTGCTACTTGCTACTTTCACTTTGTTACATTTCTGTTTTCATGGTTATAAAAAGTCTGAAGCATCATCACTGCTGCTCACAGATCAACCACTCGAGTTTTCTCTCTCTCAGCTTTAAGTTTGGCAGGAAGATCAACTATGTGAGCTATCTGAGTGAGCTGGAGGATGTGGTCAAGTGTGATCAGCTGGTCATTCCTTCCCGCGTCAGAGAGTAAGTGTTCCTGCCAAACTTCAGATGTGTGCCTTTCATTCAGTCTTCTCATTGCGTGATGCCAGCAGCACGTTTCACTGAGGGTTAAATGCCGCCTCCGTCTTATTATCCGTGTGCATGAGAAGTGAGGAGGCCGGTTGTAGTGTTGAAAGTGTTTGAACTCCTTGAGAGTGGCGTGTTGGAGCAAACACAGGAAGTGGGATGGTATTATCTTACTGAAAGTGGCTTCATCACAATCCAAATAACCGTGCAGTGCACCCTGATGTAGCCACACTGGCACAGCTGCTGGTTTCCCAGCTGTGTGCCGACTCCTTGTGCTCCACGCTAAACGAGCTGGAGGTGAGAGAGTGCAATTTGTGAGTCGTGCTGGTTTACAGCCCGCTCACTTGGGTTTTTCTTACCAGCAGAGTTTTTACATTCAAACATTTTCCCTCTAATCTTGGCTTTCTGAATCTAAAGTCAGCATGCATTTGTTTTTTTCAGGAAACAATGAGAAATCTCAGTTTCCACATATTATTGTCACTTTAAGCATCATCATTGCATCCTGTTCCAGGTGCATCTTCTTTGGAAATGCCCTCTGCACTGGGTACTGTCAATCTTTTCATTTGATTTGGGAATGCTTCCTGTGGTTGTTCTGCTCATGCACAATGCATCTTAAAAGGTGCCACTGATGGAGTTTATTCACTGCTGTGCTGCTTCCATTCTGTGGTTTAGGCAAACATTCAGGCACAAATAGTGAAGCCCTGTGTTACTTTTTAAAATCTCCCGTTGTCTCTGTGCCAGGTATGACAACAAATTAAGAGCATCTCTGAAACCCACCACACAGCCCCCCATGTCTCCTCCTCACAGCCCTCCTCTCCCCAGCCAGGTGTTTGGTGTGCCACTAACGCTGTAAGTGCTGATTCTGTAGTTGGAGAGAGACACAGCCCTGTGAGAGAAGCTTCCAGATAAAGGAAAAAACCTTTGAATCTGCTTGTTGTTTTAATGTGTGCGTGTCAGGCTCAGACAGAGGGATCCAGACGGCGATCCAGTTCCTGTGGTGATGAGAGACACCGTTGGCTTCCTCTCAGAGCAAGGTAACAAACAGAACACCTGAGCGAGCTCCTCCCTGAGCTGTGCCTGCAAGGAGCACACACGGCTGCCTCTCCTGTGCTTTTACTGGCTCACATCACTGTAATTAAAGCCTGCTGCACACACACAGGTGACTTTATACCTGTGCTGTGCTCTGATGCAGACTCAGGCTGTGCCTCGTTATGTCTGAAAGAAACACCTTTCTTTCTTTTTCACTGTGTGCGTCTGTGTGTGCGTCTGTGTGTG